>NW_026895171.1:0-146219 GCF_033153095.1 Gastrolobium bilobum | reverse complement strand
TTCTTAACAAATATGACTGGTGCTCCAACCGGGGACACACTTGGCCGGATAAACTGCTTAGCCGAAAGCTCTTCAATATGCTTCTTTAACTCGGCTAATTCCGGTGGTGACATCCTATACGGAGCCAGAGAGATAGGCCCCACACCAGGCAATAGATCAATCGTGAACTCAATCTCTCTATGAGGCGGAAGTTGTGGAATTTCATCTGGAAACACATCCACAAACTCCCTCACCACGGAAATAGTGCCAATCTCCTCATGACTTCCGCCTACTAAACCCCCCACAAAGACATATCCCAATGCCCCGGCCCTCAAAGCCTTTCTAACCTGCAACACAGATAGATATGGGGAAGAACTAGTAGCAGAATCATCAGCATCAAGCACAATCCTTTTACCGCAGCAGTCTATCATAGCACAGTTCTTTGACAACCAGTCCATACCCAAGATAACTTGAAGGCTGATCATAGGTAAACAAATAAAATCCAGCACGTAATCTCGGCCTTCATATTTGAACTCAACATCTTTACACAACACGGATGTATAACACTCCTCTCCAGTAGCAGTAACCACTTTCATTGGAGGGCGAATGTCATACATTTGCAAATTTAGCCCAACGGCCATAAAATCAGACATACAGGAGTGTGTAGCTCCTGAATCAAACAACACTTCAACATCCATATTATCATTGTAAACTGTACCTTTCACTAGATTCGGAGCCTTCTCCGATTGCTGACGGTCCATGGTATATACTCTACCAACCGTCTGAGACTCTAGCATAGGTTGAACAACAGAGACCGGAACAGCAGTAGCTTGAACTGCCATAGTCCTTGCTTCATTCTGAGGACACTGCCTGGAGTAGTGACCGGATCTTCCACATTTAAAGCAAATCACCTCACCAGTAGCACATGGACCTCTATGCTCTTTGCCACATCCCTTGCACTTGGGAGGAGGTCCTCTATCAACAAACTTCTTCTGAGCACCGGGTTTTTTGAACAAGTCAAAGGGCTTATTCGCATTCAGCTTCTTGCCTTGCACCTTCCTGTTCTTCCAATAACCGGAGCCCGTTGCTTTATGAGAACTAGGTGCCTGAGCCTCAGAAGACTTCTTGGTTTGGGACACCTTATACACTTCTTCCACCTTTCTACACTGGTTTACAAACCGACTGAACTCTCGGATGTCACAATTTGACATCTTCCGAGACATCTTCTCATTAAGACCCCATTGGAACTTGGAGGTCATTTCAGCCGGGGTGGGTAAGGCTCGCCCATAGTTGGCGTATTTCACCAACTCATTGAATTTTGAGAAGTATTGGTCAATAGACATCGACCCTTGTTTGAGATCGTTATACTCATTCTGCTTTTGTTCCCTAGCCTCTCTAGGGAAGTAGTTATCCAAGAACAATGTCTCGAATAACCGCCATGTGATCTCCCGACCTTCAGCTTCTAATGGCTGCACGGTATTTGTCCACCAATCTTCTGCTTCCTCTTCCAGCATATAAACAGAGTAAGCCAACTTCATTGCGTCAGGGCACCTCATCACCCTGAATATCTTCTCCATCGCTTGGAGCCATTTTGCAGCCGCCATTGGCTCATAACCTCCCTTAAAAGAAGGGGGTTTATGTTTTCGGAAAGCCATCAATCTCCTTTCCTCCATTTCATGATCGCCGACATTTTCAACTTGAGGTTGACGAACCTCGGTGTGATGACTCAGACTCCCAGAGTGGTGACTACCTTCACCCTCATTGTTACCCACTCCACCCTCTTCCTGTGACGGAGGTGGAGAAGGCGTAGCAGTGTGAGGAGGAGGAGTGGGTTGCCGGTTCACGGGCCTAGGACCCCTCAACGTCCTCAGCTCGGTCATCATCGCAGCCATAGCAGTCCGCGAGTCTTCATTTGTCTTTAACAAATTTTCATTGGCTTGCCTGCTAGCAGCCAACTCTCTCTGAACGGCTGCAAGAGCTTCAGCCACGGGATCAGGCTGTACGCCCGTTGCCCCACGGCCACTTCTAGGCCTCACAAGAGCAGCCAAAACAGGTTCTGGCTGAGCATTGGTGTTTGATGGTCCGGGGTTGTTTCGGTTCCTCGTCATGTCACTACACATGTTACACAAAGAAGTGAGTTGATCAGGCCCACACTTAGTGATCACAAATGCAATAATCATCAAGAGTACTAAAACAACTATAAAGCATCAAACACTAAGCATACTTAACAATTTCCGACGAAGCTGCTCTGATACCATAAAATGTAACACCCCGTTCTAGAACCGGTTTGTTAACATCGCATTATGATATTAAGCGCAGTTACAATCACATGGGTTCAATTAAAATCCGGATAAATTTTTCATTTTAAAACGTACCGAACTTATAATACCCAATTTCGTGATCATAACCATATTACCTTGCGGAAACAGATAAATTAAGCTTAACATCATGTTCATTTCCCATTTTTAAACCATTAATTTACTTCTTGTTTAGTTCAATACTTCTACTATATTGTAGGTTTCTTCATTAGCTACCCGTGGCTTCAAACCGTGCTCAAATCGGAGCACTGTAGTCCAAGTTAGGACAATTTGAAGCAACACAAGAGAGTGTTGGTCACAGGCCCCGCGCGCTTCAGCGCGCTACCGGGCGCTCAAGCGCGCGCTATCGGGCGCTAAAGCCTCCATCTGGGCGCTTAAGCGCACGGAGGCAGTAAGCATCAGGCATTCCAGTGTGGATGGGCGCTTAAGCGCGCAACAGGGCGCTCAGGCGCGCTATCCTGGGCGCTCAAGCTCCCACTGGGACGTTTTAGCGCGCAGAGACAGAAGCATTTCCTCCTACAGTGGCTAAGGGCGCTTAAGCGCGGGCCAGGGCGCTCCAGCGCGCAATCCTGGGCGCTTAAGCCCCCACTTGGGCGCTCCAGCGCGAGGAGGCAGAATGCATTGGCACTCGCAGGGGCAGCAGGGCGCTTGGGCGCGCTCCTGGGCGCTTAAGCGCGCTGCCAGGGAATTCCAATCCCCACATTTCTCAAGTCCAAGCCTAGGGGAAAATGCATCCCCATTACAAACCCCAATTGTCCATGCCCCAAAACTAAATCCTAGCACTCATCCAACCTCTCCTCATGAGATTTAGCTAGAATTTGGGCAGCATGACCTTTGTTTTCTCATCGTTTACCAGTTTAAACAAAAGGGTACCTAATTGATTTTCAGCCCAACCAATTCAACAACTCAATACATAACAAGCATGCATATATTGAATTTCAAGTAGGCATCATTTACATTACATATCCTTTACAAATCATAGAACTTAGCTTACAAAACACTATGATCATTCCCTTGGCTCCCATCAACAAAAGGTGTAACCAAAGGCATGAGCATAGGCTAAGTTCATCCAATGAATCAAGATATACAAATGACCATGGGCTTTCAAAATAAAATCCTATACATGTCAACTACAAAAGGCATGCATAAACTCAAAGAAATGCCATATTTCATGCATAATCCAGATATGGCCACTTGCCACCAGAGGCTCCTGCAGCATCCTTACCTGAAAGGGGGTCCCCACAACACGGGGTGAGATATACGAATATATCCAGTAAACCAGGGGTCCTTGGAGCATCTCTCCACCCCACAGTTCCATATCAGTGTAATAGCAATAACAATAATAATGCAGTAAATACATATCTATGCAAAGTGCACTACATCTCCAGGAGAAATCCCTCGAGCTCTCAAGCTGTCCTAAGGAAACTCAGATGCAAATAGTCCTACTGGCCAGCTAACTACCATGTATGATTTACGCATCGTCATGCAACATACCCACATAGGGAAACACCATCCTATGCCACACCAAATGCATACACATACGTATAACAAAGCATTACACTATTTTATTGCATTTATATACACAATCACAACCTCTACCCTTTCAGGGCTTGGTAGAACAGTCAAGGGAATTACACCCAAGGTCCGAAGGCTTACCTCAATGCTTCAGTCAACCTTTGTTCTTCACCAACAGTTTCAGCAATCAACTTTTACAAACATACACCTACACATGGTGTAATGCAATCAACACATATTGCATCCAATAACATCTCATAGCTATCAACCAAGCTATACATTTCATACCAAACATAAGCATGAACTCACCTATCCAATGGAGCTAATCAAGCTCCATAGCTTGCTCCAATGGTTGCTCACTCACGGTTGGTCCAAATGTCTCAATCCTAGACATCACAAGGACACAATCAATCATTCATCTCACTAATTGTTCAACATGCTAGAATACCAACCAATCCAAGTATGAATTTTCCAATGTTATGAACAATTACCAAATGACTATCTAGGCTCATTTCCACCGATTAAATGACGTTCCTAGCATTTTTCACAACATGCTCTAAGCTTAAATCTTCCTAGAACATAGTCAATTCAACTACATTTCACCAAAATCCCAATTTACTATTCATAAACCCTAACTCATGCAAAATTTCAAGGAATCATGAGGTTCAAGGGTTAGAATCTTACCACCAATGGTCACACAACCAAGGATTGATGGCTCCTCAAGCTTCAATGGAGGTAGAAACTCTCAAAACCCCAATTTTCACCAAAGGGCCGAATTTTTGAGAGGTAATATCTCTCTCCACAATGCTCCCCACTCAAAACAAAGCTAGGATTATGAAAGAGGGGAAGATTCTAAGCAATTTAGGCTTTTGAATCACTCAAATCGGTTAAGGTTTCCTCTCTTTCTCTCTTCCTCCCTTCCTTCTCCCTCCTTTCTCCTTCTTCTTCTCCTTCTCTCTGTTTTCTGGCGACGGGAATTGGGTGGGAAATGGGGGTCACTTGGTGACTTAAGTCACTTAACATAGGTTAAGTGGCTCTAAGCGGGTATTGGTTCGTCTATCTATTTAACTCCAATAATTACCAAACTTTACCCAAAAGTCTGGAATATTATTCTAGGAATATTACTATTTTTATTTTTATATTTTGGGTACTTTTGACAGTACCCATTTATACCCCTTAATTTTCACTGAGTACACTTTTTAACTCCAAAGTGACTCAGATTCATTTAATTAAGCCTTATACTTAATTTCACTCACTAAAACATGTTTAATTAATTAATTACACTTGATTTCCTAATTAATTAATATGGGCTATTATAAAAAGAAATAGCCAAAAACCTTCCTTCACTTTCCGAGTTACTGTTACGAGGCAACACACTCTCCGGAAGCATTCCTGAAGAGCTGTGTAGTCTAACTTTTCTCCATATATTGGATCTTGCAGAAAACAACCTATCAGGGTCAATACCAACATGTTTGGGTGATGTGCATGGTTTCAAACTGCAGCAAGCTCACTTTATCTATTTTATGTATCGAATAAACATTCTTGGCATTGTACCTTACACGAAGCATATAGAGTTAGTCCTGAAAGGAAGAATAATTGAATACTCCAACCACATGATGGTGCATTCCACCATTGATCTTTCTAATAATGATCTTTCTGGAGAGATACCTGAGAAACTAACAGAGCTATTTCACTTGGGTGCCCTGAATTTGTCATGGAATCAGCTTACTGGGAACATACCCAGTAACATTGGATTATTAACAGATTTAGAAAGCCTTGACCTTTCACACAACCATCTTTCTGGTCCAATCCCTCCAAGCATGACTTCCTTGACTTTCTTGAGCCATTTGAACTTGTCATACAACAACTTGTCTGGTCAAATTCCGGAAGCTAATCAGCTTGGGACCTTCAATGATCCATCAATATATGTAGGCAACCCGGAACTTCATGTGGATATTTGGCCAACTAATCGCTCCCCATCATTGCCTGGAAATGGGGAACAAGAAAGAAAACATGAAGATGATGATGATGATGATGATGACAAGACCGAAAGGTTGTGGTTATATGCAAGCATTGTTGTTGGGTACATTACGGGCTTCTGGTTTGTGTGTGGCAGCTTGATGTTAAAGAGGTCTTGGAGACATGCATATTTTAAGTTTATTTTTGACATGGGAGATAAGCTTGTGGTCTTGATCGCTGTTAATATGGGGCGTGCAAAACGCAGGTTTGGACTGGAAAAACGCTGAAACCAAACCACATGCAATTATCATATTTATTTCTTGTGTATTTTGTTTGAACTCTCTGAATGTCGTCTGAATTCATGCGTGTTATCTGTAGACAAAGTAGTCATATGCTTGGTTGGCTTTTTCAATTGCACACGTCTGTAATAAATTGTTGGATTTGGAATAACTGATGCTTTTTCTTTGAGAATTTTGCTTGCTAACATATATTTATATTGGAAAAAAATTTCTGCAGTTAATGTAGATAAGTTATCTTGCATTTATTTCTAAAACGACGTCGTTTTGGTATTGAAATCTTAAAAAATTATAAATATAAAGACTATTATAATCCTGAAATAAATTAAAATTACAAAAACACCATGATTTCTGCCCCAAAACGACGTCGTATTGAGCTTACTGTAGATAACAGATAACTTATCTGCAGTAACTGCAAAAAAAGCGAACCCATTTATATTATACATGATAGGTTCTGGGAATTTTTACAAATTAGTAATATTTGTAGTAGAGAGGGTTATATTCACAAATTTGTTATTTACAAACTACACTATATATTCATAGTTTCATACACTATGTTATACTATGTATTTGTGGGAGAATAATGTAATTTGTAAAAATTTATAAAATAAAAATTATAAATGGATCCTTCCCTCTTATAGTATCCTATGTTGTACCGACACCGAACGAGACACGGAATACAACACGACACTCTGACACATTAATTCTAAAATATGTTAAATTTTGACACATTAGGACACGTTTTGATATTATATAATATTTTGTAAAGAAACATAAGATATCTTGAATATTTATATTAAACTCAATAAAATGATAATCGTAATCTAACGAATATAATAGTTGAAACTCAAAATGCAACGCAACATAATTTTGAAATCCTTTTTATTTTTTGCAACAAGTATTATAGTGTGGTGAGTATTGAAATTGTCAAACATGTCACATTAAGATTTTTGAAATATAAGTATTTCGAATAAGTTCTCACTATCGAGATGTATGATCAAGTAATCTAGTAAAAACCAAAACACTGCGCTAGTTTACCTTTGTTTTTTTCGCTTAATTAGAATTTTTAGAATTCATCCACAGTTTTATCAATAAGGGCGGCAAAGTTTATGAGAGAATCTTTCAGACGCAGCATTGATCCCAACACTTTAGAGCAATGGTAGGAGCCAATTTAATCTGCTCTCGTCACGGGCGAAGAGAGAGACAGGAAAAAAATATGCGGTGATTCCTTTCTCTCTTTTCTGTCTTCTCTCTTCCCTCCTCCCTCTACTTTCTAGCAGGGTCACGTGTTCCGGGAGCATAAAAGAAATGCTCGAGAGACGGGAGAATGTGTGGAGAGAGGAAAGATAGAAAAAGAGAAAAGGGACACAAACTGGCTCAGTTATTGATGTGGTCGAGGTACTGGGTCATTGGGACACTGGTTCAATCAGTGAGTCACTGATTTAATTGCATGACCCAATAATTATATGTAATTTTATAATTTATATTAAAAAATTATAAACATACTCGAATATCTAAAAAAATGATAAAAATTTCAAATATTTTAATACAAAAAGTAATAAATCACATATTATTTTCAAATAAAAAATCAAACAAAAATATAATAATCATGATACGGGGCTTTAGGTTCAAAAATGAATCTCTAACTATAAATTAATTCAAAATTTTATGCATAGTACATAATTGAAATAATATTAGTGTTGTATGTACATTACTTATATAAGTCAATAAGCAAAAAAATATTCAAATATGACTTTTATGATTTTTTTTGAAAAAAAAATTTAGAATTTTTTTTTTTTGGACCAGGTCACCGGTTTTTTATGAAAATTGACCGGGTCGCACCGGTTCTGATGCATGACCGGTCCGTTACTTCAACCAAACCGGTTATATGATCGGTTTACCGGTTCCCGAGTCGACCCGGTCGGGTCGGTCCAGTTTTAATAACTATGCACTGAATTAAGTTCTCAATGGTAGGACGTGACTATTGATGGATGATGAAAAATTAATTTATTAATGAAAATCTACATACATCCTAAAAAATATGTATTTTTTTTAGGATTTAAAATTTTTAAAGTTATTTTAAATAATTTTATTTATTATTTATTATATATAAAATATATAGAATTTATATTTATTTTTTTCACGTAGATTGTAAGAACCTGCACCGTTAATTAATGGATTTAATTAATTAATTATATGAAATTAGGAAATAATTCCATAATTGACCCTAATAATTATTATGAGGCTTTAATAATTATAATTAATGAGTAAGAATGCTGAAAGTCGCTTTTCGGAAGAAAAGTGCAGATACCGGTTCTGCTAGTCAGTATAAACGCGTACCAAAAAAGTATCCCGGAAAATTATAATAAGTATATGATAATTACTAGAATAATATGTAGGAATTGTAAAACGAGTTTCAAGTTCAAATAATGAGAACTGGTGCTAGAAACCGGTATTGGCTTTGAAAAGCGCGTACCGGAAAGGTGCTCAGAAAATTATAAGAAAAATATGATAATTCTTGTAAAAATGTGTAGTTTCAGATTCCAAAGTTTGGGATTAAAATTCTAAGCGTAGCATTTAAAGTTAATACTGTTCGTTTAATTGTTAAACCACTATATATAGCCTTATGATTGGCACATAACCCTAGGACCTCAGTTTTTGTGCTTGAGAGTGGCTGACCTGAACCTTGAAACACTGTTCCATAGGCTTCTCTTCTCCTTTCTTGAGGCTTGAAGCCATTTTCTTCACGCTTTCTTCTTGTAGACACCTTGAGTGAGTGGGAAACACTATGGTGAGTGTGTTGGGAGCATCATTCTGGGTTTTTACCTCTGTTTGGAGGGTCCTTTGTTGCTGACTTTGGGGGGTTGAGAGTGTTTAGCCATTGTGGTGGCATTTTGGAGCTTAAAGAAGCTTCTTGGTGAAGAAAGGACCAACCTTTTGTGTTGCATTTTCGTACACCTTATTTCCAGAACCTGTAGAGGCAGTGTGGTGAGCTCCAAGAGCTATTGATCCTCTGTTTTGAGCTTTGGTGAGTTGTACCTACCTTGAGCTTGTGTTTTAATGGGTTAAAGGTGTGATCTTTGCATGTTTATTGAGTTAATCAAGTAACCAACTGGGGAGTGGACCTTAATCAGTATAAAGATGCATGCTTTAACGTAATTAAGTGTTAAAAATGGAACCTTGGAAGTATATCTTCACGAAATGCATTTTCTGCATTCTATCGTGAAATATCCGGATATGTGCCGGTTAAATATCTGGATATTGGATATCCGGATATGGTATCCGGATATGGGTTTTGGTATCCGGATATGGGATTCTGGATATCCGGATATGGTCCCGAGGAATATCCGAATATTCTGGGTTTGTGAGGTACAGTAGCGTAATGTTCATCCAGAACTGATCTATGGGTTTGTGTACCCTAGTTTGAGGAAGTTGAACTTCTGTAATTAATTAATGTAAGTCAGAATCGTATGATTAAGGGCTTATGGCTTGGTGAGAAGCCTTAAGACGTAAAACGTAATGGAAAGACGTTGTCTTAATATTGTATGCTTGCGGTGCATATTGTTGATGTATTGTTGGTCCATAACAGATTGTGAATCTGCTGTGTTTGGACTTTGAGCTGTAGACTCTTGGCTTTGGGTGTTAGCTTGCCAGGTAAGCTTTCGTGTCCTCGGTTTAGCCATGTTGTGGTTCCACCATGTCCCATGGAGGTGTGGTTATATGCATGTTGTGTTACATGCTTTGAATATTTGAAATGTTGTTGAGCTTTATGTGTAATGGCTTTTAATATGCATGTGTTGTTCCATCTTGACGGTAAGCCTGAGTATGTGGCGTCATACAAGACGGTGATCCGGGGTGGATGCAAGTGACGTCTTGCACTATGTGTGGGTATTTGGCGTATGCAAATCCTGCATTTCTCTGGCCAGTAGAATAGAATTGACCCACATGACATGATTATCTGCTGCATTGCACTATTTTAGAACTGATAATGATAAACTGCTTTTGAACTTATATTGCACATGTAAGTGAGCTTGGGGTGGAAGATCCTTGAGGCCCCTTGTCTTACTAAGATTTCTTGTTTAGAGATCTCACCCCACGTTTGGGGGAATGCTTATTTCAGGTTCCGGTAGTATGGTGACTGATGCCTCTGGCGGCAGGAGGCCAGAGCTTAGTTGATGATATTATGCTGTATTGCTACCATGACTGGATTTGGATGTTGTTTATGTTTTCCGCTATTTATGATTATGTTGTTGTTGAGACTGATGTTGGACGTGTTGCCTTATTTGAGTGAGCATGGGGATTGTCTATGACACTTTATGTTAGTTCTTTTAGATTGGAGTTGTACAAACTGTTAGATGGTCCGGTCTACGTTGTTGTAGTTCCGTGACTAGAGCCACTCTTTTATTATCTATGTTATGAGGTATTTCAGTTAGCTGTTTTTTTGCAATTACATACAGGCGATATTTTGAAAATGGTTAAGTAATCAAGCTGGTAATGAATAATGACATCATAATTGAAAGGAAAAAGATATTCCGCATTTTTAATTAAGCGTTGCTTAATACGATAGTATGATAACATTACCGGATATATACGGGGTGTTACATAGATCCACGTGGATCTTATATTTTTTTGTGTATTTTAGTCAACAATAAATAAAATTATCTAAAATAATTTTAGAAATTTTAAACCCATTTTCTTAATCTATTTGGTTTCTTTTGTACAAACTACATTCATTCAAATATTACTTTTTGCTTTCTACTTGCCATGCTATAAAGAAAGGAAATGATTCTCTGATGTTACATGAAAATTTTCTTTTTTCTTGTACAGATCTTTGTGCTTTGTGTTTTTCTTTTCTTTTTTAAAATTTGTGGGGCCCGTTTATATGTCTCAGCAGGAAAAAAATGGTATCATCTGTCACATAAGAAAATGCAATCCCTTCTTCTTCTTCTTTTTTTTTTTTGGTAATCTATGCAATCCCTTCTTTATAAACTCAGTAACCAATTATATGGTAAAAAAATAATTGCGATCAATCAGTCTTAAACCAAATAACGTAAGACTCTAAGGGGTGTATTGTATTAAGATTTTAAAATATTTTTCTGAGATAAATTTTTTTATAGATTTTAAAAAATTATTCAGAATTGTAGACACTTTAAAGATTTTTTTAAAAGATTTTTTTTACAATCAAAATTTTATAATATTAGATTTTAATAGAAATTATAAGATTTGAAAGGACAATATGAATTTATAAGATTTTAAAAAATCATATGAATTTTTAACAAACATTCAAAATTTCAAGAGTCAATAAAAAAAAGTTAACAAAGAAATGCAATGATATTAATAAAAAAGGTAAAACATAATATAATTTTTTCAATTTGTAAAAATCATGATAAATTTTCCTTTGAAATTTTTAGCAATTGATCTTGTAAACCTTGTGATTTTTGTTCTACATGATTAGAGTTTACTAATCATATATCTTAAGCATGTTTTCATTGATTATTCCAAGAAAATTTCGAATCTGAATATCTGGGTTTTATTACATGAAAGTCTAGAAAATTTCTCAAATTATTTTCAATCAATACATTGAAATCTTAAATTTCTTTGGGAGTTTTCAAAAATAAGTTTTTAGTGATCTATTGACATAAAAATTGTTTGAATCGTTTCCTATAGCGAAGGAATTTCATTTATTAATATATTATTATGAAACATATGATTCATATTATGAAAGTTTCAATCTTTCTTTAAATCGATTTTATTTCATTGTTGTAAAATAAAAATTGGTTTGGGAGTTTTTGCTCTTGTTATTTTTCGCACTGTTTTATGTTGTTATTAATCCAAAAATCACACATTTTCATTCCAAGAAAAATCATAACCAATAGCTTGAAAAAAAAATTAAACTTTCAAAAATTCTCAGTAATTGCTCCATAATCTGCTATTTTTTTAGATGAATTAGATTAAAATCTTATTGGGTTGTTGTTTCTGAATTATTTTGTGATTAAATTCGCTCAAAATCTGCTATTTTTGAGCTTTGACAAAACTCTCATGGTGTAAACTCGATTTCGAGCAGATCGACCCGCCAAAGAAAGAAAAGACACTGCAATAGAGAAATCTCAAGAAATTGTAGGGATTAGGGTGAGATTGTGAGAGAGATAATTTATTTATATTTCTCACTAAAAAATCTCATGAAATCCACACCAATAGAAAATCTATTAAAATCGTATATTTTTTAATACCACAAGATTGTTTTTCCTTTGTTTAAAATCCTGATTGAATATCAATGGATTTGGACGGACTCTAAAATAATCTTTTAAAATCTTAATCGAATATCATATAACTTTTTTTCAATCCTTTAAAATTTTAATTGAATACCAATGGATTTTTTGTCCAAAATTAATCTATTAAAATCTCTTGAAATCTCAATCTAATACACCCCTAAGGTTAACTACTAGGTTACTTTTTTAAAAAACTAATAATAAAAATAACTGTTATTTGATAACAATTTAGTTGTGCACTAATTTTTTTTTTTCAATTTTTTTATGTTGCTTGTTTTTAGTTTGCATTTATTTATTTATTTATTTATTTTATTGAAATATTCCATCGGTTCATCGCTTCGCGATTAGTCCGATTCGGGGCGGGTCCATGATTAAGGCTTTAAACCACTCCCAAAGGTGGTACTGGGGAGGTTCGAACACATGTCATCACCCCACCTGTTCAGCTCCCATTCGCCAACTGAGCTACCACCATTTGGTAATTTATTTATTTATTTTGGTACAAGTTTTCAGTTTGAATTTAATTAGACTTAATTTCCTTTTCAATCTCTCTATTATAACTTATGTTAGTTATGTATGATTTTTGTCTCTCAATATTTTTTCACTCAAATTTAATTGCTACAATCAAGTCCTTTTTGTTTACTTTTCTCTACCTAAAACTTTCAAACTGTAATCTTTTACTGAAAATTTTCACAAATTTAACTAATTTAATTGCTTTAATTCTTATGCTTAAAATTTACCAATCAAAATAACAGATTTCATTTAAAATTAGAAAATTTCAATTTTTTTCACCTTGAATTTCCATTATTTAATTTTCATCAAAATTTTACTAAATTTAAATTTTATGAACCATTTCAATAAGTTTTTATCTCAAATTTATTGTTAATCCCTAATTATTTGACTTTAAAAGTAGAATTTGGAGATTTTATCTAGAAAAAAGCAAATAAAAAGAACTGATTGCAGTAATCAAAAAATTAAATTCATATTGAAAATTATTAAAAGACTAATATTATGCATTAATAAGGATCGTGTAATTAAATCATTTAATTATTGGAAAAAATATTTTTATTTTTGTTGCAAAAAACATTTTCTATATCCTATAAATATTTTCTCTATTTTATTTTTATAATAAAATCCTTTTATTATTATTATTATTATTATTATGTGAACAGAATTTTTTTATAAATAAAAATAAAAATATTAAACCCTTAGTTATTATTCCGTTGTTTTCTTGGAGAAGAAGAAGATAAAATCTTGTAAATCAATTTGTGTGAAAAAGATAGTTGGTGGGTCTTCCAAATCAATTCAAGATAAATTATTAAACAATGATTTGCTCTCGTTGTCTCATCCAAATCCGTCATATTTATCCAATTTAAGAAAGTCTTTAGCTGAAGCTAGGAACCACCAAAATACCTCTCTTTTTTCTTCTTCTGTTTTTTGGCAGAGTCAATTGATTAAGTAGGAGTTGAAGGAGAGAATGGAAGCCACAGAGCAGAACAAGTCGAGGGTTGTGATGATTGATTCTTTGCAATCATGGGAATCCTATGTCACCCAGGCCTTTAACCAGAAATGCCCTGTAAGTATGCCACTTCATGCCAAAGGTTGGATTTTTTTTTTGCTTGATCTCTTAATTCTCTCACAAACCTGTCCTAAAAAAAGAGTCTGTAAATGGGTGTTTAGCCTTCAAGTTATTTTCAAGACCCACCTTCAATTTTTTAACTTTTTTTGGTTTTCTGTGTTTGCTTCAATTTGGGTTTGCTCGTTGTCTTCTTGTTCTTCCTTGGGGATAGAATATTTGATATACAGACTTACAGCTTTTGTATTTTGTGGGATGGATCGTAGATTGTTGTTCACTTCACTGCTTCATGGTGCATCCCATCGGTGGCTATGACTCCTTTTTTTGAAGAACTGGCTTCAAGCTATCAAGATGTTCTGTTTCTCACTGTTGATGTTGATGAAGTCAAGGTAATTTTTTTCCCCTCTCTTTTAAACCTTGTGCTTCTCTTCCTAGGTGCCCTTTCTTAAATGCTTCTGGTAAATGCATACACAGCTGCTGATTACATATTTAAACACATCATAATTACAACTTATCTGTCTACTTTCTCTTTCTGTGAGTCCCTTTTTTGCTTGTTTGAATGTGCGAGATCTGGGATGTATTCTCTTTTGAGATTGCTATTCAGATTGCTTTTGATTTCAGGATGAATTGTTTTATTATTAGCATTACGCTCCAACCACACACACACCAGAAAACTGCAAAAATTGCACACTACCATAAAATATTATTCTCCTTGTTTATTACAAAACCTTTCTATGGAGGGACCATAAAAATTGCTCAAGAGTTGGGGAACACATAAATTGAACTCCAAAATGTTCCAACTTCCAAGGGAAAGTTGACATCTTATATGCAAGAAGAAGTGGCCTACTGTCTCTCAGCTACATTTTCAGATAACTAATTGTCCCATTAAATTGTTAGATGTTACTAACTTGATAGTCTAATATCAAGAAGAAAATAGGCTGATGCTCATCTGTGTCACCCTTTGGTAATATACTGTGCATTTCACTTTTAATATGTTATTCCATTGGTAACATAAAAATTATTATATGCAATTAAGTCCTGTTTCCCACTAATATGGGTCCTTAAGCACTTGTGCTTCGATTTCCATTGATAAAACTGTGTTTTTTTTCCCTTGGTGGGGATTCTTTTTTGTTTGCTGTTATATTTTAAACGGGCAATCATAGGTAGGAAGAGGATGAAGGTGTTCGAGGTTTGTAGAACTTGGGACTGTATTAGAGTGTATTCAAAAAGTTTTAGAGATTATATCATGCTAGTGTATGGCTGTCTTGTCAAATGTTTACTGAATGCTGTAACTCATGTATTCCAAAAACGTTTATCAAGTGCTATGTGCATCACTAATATGGTTCAATAATGTCTTTTGTTATTGAGCAATATATATAGTCTTGACATGATTTTTTGTGTGGATTTAGGATTAGTGGTCTTGATCTAGCATTTTAGATTCGTGGATAAGATCAAAGGGTAGAATTATACCTGATATGTTCTATTTAATTTTGTAATCCTTAAGATAATAGAGAAACTTGCACCCCTTGTTGGTTACCCACTTGTATTTTTTAGCACAGTTTCACATGTGGTGTTTGCTACTCAACAAAATCAACTTCTTAAATCTATGTTTCTCATATTCCTAAGTGACTAATTTGATGGCCTACAGGCCTTCTATTGTATTCATGCTCGAGGCATCGAAACTAAAAGTTAATTCTTGGGTGATTTTCTCTAATGTTTTTATATCGATTGATCATAGCAATTAAATGTATTGGAATTTTTTCTGGGATCAGGAGGTAGCCACACGGATGGATATAAAGGCAATGCCAACATTTTTGCTGCTGAAGGATGGTACTCCACCAGAGAAGCTCGTTGGTGCCAATCCAGAAGAGATAAAGAAAAGGATAGATGGGTTTGTTCAGTCTATTCATGTCTCTAGTTAAGCATCTATGATATTTTTCTGTTGCAAGTTGTATGATATGTGTTTGTGGTCCTGCACTATGGCATCTGTGTCAAAGCCTTTTGTCGTGGTGGCATGTTGAATATCAGTTCAAGACTAATTTCCAAGTTTGATTACCTGAATGCTTTGGTTGATGGTTACATTCTACAGCTTTTATGTCAACTGAAATTTTTATATTTTATAGTTTTCGATGTTGTGGATTCATGGTACTCTTTCCCCGCTAGTTGTGAATTCTAGTGAACGAAAAAAACAACCATACACAAAATGTACTCATGGTCTCTATTTGAGTTTATTTTCTTCAGTGTATTTTTTTTTTTTTTTTTTCTTTCCAGATCTCCGTTATATGAGATTCTTTCTTACTCAGTTGTGTATGAGATTGTGACTTGCTTCAGTGTAAATATGATTATTTCAAAATAGAAATCAAATAATTTATTCCTTGCATAATGGCAGCAAACATGTTTATTATTTCCCTTCCGTTAAACATCAGTGGCGTGTTAATTATTTAAGTATATGTGTGCTAAAATTATTCAATAAAAAGCTATTCAATCATGTAATCCAATTTCTAGAAAAGATTCCCCTCCCACCCAATTTGTCTTGGTCCTCTTCTCCTCCTCCGTCTCCTCCCGCCCTCAGGTTACTCCACTCTTAAAACAATTATGCCTCTTTTTTGTCATTCCCAGTTTGCTGTATGAAAGTGTTTTTTAAAGGTGCACATACCTTGTAGCTTTGCATCACTAAAATATACTCGTAACACTGTTTTGGGAAGTAATAACAGAATATGTCAGTGAGCTTATATAAAATCATTAGTGGTTTTTTATTTAATATTAAAGTGATATTTATTTAACAATTTGAGTTCTTAAGTTAAATTATTATTTAATATGATATCAAAACTTATGACTAATTGGTCATGAGTGAAATTTTGTAAGATGAATTTGTGCATTATTTATTCTTTAAGTCCAACTTATATAAAAAGTGTCAGAGAAATCTAATTAAAATTATTAAATAACATTTACTTAACATCCTTTCTTTCTTCTTCTGTCCCCCTTTTCCTCAATGTGTCATTAACCTGATTTTTCTTACTGTTATAGAAATATATAATTATTAATATAATCTTATTTAAAAATTTATGTTTTTAGATTAAATTAATTCTTTACATAATATCATAGGCTTAGTGTTCTGGGTTTGATCATCATCGCCCCCATTTTTACTTGTGGAATTAAATAAGAATAAAAAAAATAAAAAAAAATTGGATTTATGCAATATCCATACTTCAAGTCCAAAAGGCTCTTATGTGAGAGAATGTGTTAAAGAATAATATAAACCACTAATAATGCTCTCACCCCATAACCTTAAGGTTTTTGGTTGAAAATTGAAATGGTTCTTTATATCAGAGCTTCGGTGTCACTGTTGTGTAAAATCGGCAAGTGTACCGATCGTACCAAGTAATAAAATGATGAGTAGAGTATCGTCTCAACGAAGATTGAGGCACCGAAGTTATTATAACTATTCCTCTCTTGTTGGATTAATAAAATGATTTAAGAGCAATTATGGTTTGTGAAATAAATGAAAAATAAATGTAAATGGTTCACCGGTTCTTTTAGAATTAAAGAACAAAAGATTAAAGGTTGAAAAAATATTTGAGAAAATATTGCGGTAAAGAGAAACAAACACCTTTACAGTCCCCACCTTGTAACTTGGATTACACTTACGTTTACTTATTCAATTGATCAAACGATCCATCATCTTTTATATGATTAGTTAAGCCCTAATCCCTTAGTGACTTTAACCTTATTAACTATTAGAATCTTAATCCCTTAGAAATTCCTTTTCAAGTTAACCCTTAGAATCAATGAATCTTTAACGTTTGCGGTTCATGTAGCCTATCCCTAGTGCATACATGATCAGTTGCCTTACCCTTTATCAGGAATTAGAATTCTAATATTCCTATTGAAAACCCTAACCCTCGCAATCCTGATAGATTGATCAGTTCCAAAAGAATTATAGAATGAAGAACAAGGTAAGATAAATTCAATTTAAATAAATAAACATAAACTTCAACCAAACTACAAGGGTTCACATCAAGGGTTGTGACCCTTACCACAATAATAAAACTAGCTAGACATATTCATGTCTGACAAAATAATCATAAAAGAAAATAAAATTAAGAACCTAAAGGAGAGAAAGAAGATGAAGATCTTCCGTCTTGATCGATCGAATCTTTGAAACTCCAATAAGCTCCCAAGAATTCTCCCTCTCTTTGTTGTTTTTTCTCCCTCTCTTTGTTGTTTTTCTCTTCTTGTTGTCAAAAAGTTCCTCCCTTCCTCTATTTCTGATCCTTTTATTAAGTTTTGAGAAAACCTACTTTCAATTGCTCTCAAATCGGGTCTTCTTTTTGAGTAATTCGCATCAGATTAGAGTTAAAAAGTATCGCCCACGCACTTTGCACCAAGTCTGGCGCACTTTGCATGAGAAAACAGAGGGAAAGCTGTCAAATGGCGCACCATGCGCCAGGTCCCGCGCACCGTGCGCCAGGATACAGGGACGATTTGCATCAAATGGCGCACCGTGCGCCAGCTAGAAAATTGGACTTCTCTCTTTTGTTTCCTTTTGTGGCGTTTCCTGTTATTAAAACACATAACTTGAGTGAGAGAATGATTGAGAAGGAATAATCAATATTTCTTGCATTTATGACTTATTTTCATACATTTATGATTAATTCCTTGCTTCTTTTAAGTTAGAAAGCATCATATGCTAGACGTACATCAGTCACGAGTTCGATCATCATTGTTCTCCATTTAATTAATAATTAATTAAGTCTTATGAAGTTTCTTAGTACATATAAGTAAACTTGTATTGTCTGCCCGGTGGCTCTCGTATAAAGAAGCGTGTTAGAGATATATAAAATTATTAATATAATCTTATTTAAAAATTTAAATTTTTAAATTGAATTGATTCTTTACACTTATATAATAAAAATATATTTGCTGGTCACGATTCACATTTTCTTATAAAATAGATGTATTCAAAAAATTTTCCCATCAACGTTATTCCATTAAAAATGTAATACAATAGATAATGTGGATGTCAACTAATCATATATTTACTGGACTTTCTGTCCTATAAAATTTATGTACAATTTCAACAAACCCTCTCCTCTCTATATTTCAAGTTATTGACTAGTAACTTCCCTTGTCTCTCCTTAAAACACAAATGCTTTTATTCTTTTGGGGTAATTTTCCCCAGCGTGGAGGTTGATGACTCATAAGGAAATTCGGAGGGTTCGAAGGAAACTGGAATAAAATAAAATGGGGTGATTATATTTACTACTAAAAAAATTTACAACTCTTACTACTAAATTAATTATCGTTAATTTTTGTCAATCTAACATTTATAATTTATTGAATACACTTTTTATTTAATTATTATTTAATTATTAATTCTTATTAAATTATAATTATTAGTTTGACCAAAATCAACGGTGATTAATTTAATAATAAGAGTTGTAAGACTTTTCAGTAATAACTATAACCTCTCCCAAAATAAACATGATAAGTTATTAATTGATAGATAAGGGAGGGTTAAGTTGGAATGAGTGTGGTGGGTTGCATTAGACCAGCTGGGTTAACCCTTTTTCTTTATGTTGTAATTTATTAGAAGATATTTATTTGGAGTCTATATCAGGAACCTATCTAGATTTAGTTTTTTTTTTCTTTGAGCAATATAATTTTTGGATTATAAAATATAAATCACTATTCCAGTATTAAATTACTCAAATATAAGGTCAATAATAAATACATTTAAATATCACAATGTCAATATTGAATTGTAGAGTTATATTTCTCAGATTGATTATGGCATGTTTAATGTTATTTTATTTTTGTAAAAAATATTTTCTAAATGACTTGATGCCACAAATGGATGAGTTAGGGGTTTTCAACCAATTAATGTATGGAAAAAGTGTTTATCCTTTTTTTTTTTGAAATATTCCATCGGTTCATCGCTTCGCGATTAGTCCGATTCGGGGCAGGTTCAAGATTAAGACTTTAAATGACACAACTTATATCATTTTACTCTCACAAAGAGATGAGACCCACACCTTTGTTTTTTTTGTCAACTCTCTCTCCTCTTTATCTATCTCTTTCTCTCTCTTAAAATGACACAACTTTACATCTTTTAAAATGACACACATTTTACCTTAATGTATAGTGGGTCAAACCGTCTCCTCCCTTTTTCTCTCCAAAAACAAATTTGTTCAAAATATAATGCTTGGTGCATTAGTTCCTTAAAATGTTTTTCAATAAATTTGAGCTGATCAAGAATTAAAGTGATGGACACATTTCAGTGGTGGTTTGCTTTTTTGTTTTGAGAAATTAACTTTTTCATAAATGTTTATATAATTATATATAGAGATTATATTTACAACTTCTTTTCATTTATCTTACAATCAAATTTTAATCGTTGATTTCCGTCAATTTGATTATTATAATTTATTGAGAATTAATAATTAATTTATAAATGTGACCTAATAAATTATAACCGTTAGATTAACGAAAATCAACAATTAAAATTGATTGTAATAGATTATAAACGAAAATATGGTGTAAATATAACATTCCTCTTATATATAGACAAACTTAACTTAATTCTTTTAAATTCTTATTTTCAATTTAACTTTAATATAGCTTTTAAATATCAAATGATAGTAATTTAATTGACATATAAGAGCTGAATAAATAAGGGTGATAGCTATCTCTTCAAAACTATTTTTGGAAAGGATTTAAAGTTTTAATCTTGAAAGAAATCTAAATAAAATTGTCTTCCATGAAAATTTAGACGTAGTTTATCAAAAAACAAAAAAAAAGTAGCTTTTAAACTAAATAATTTATCGTGTACGAGTGTGGCATTTATCTTTCGCTACATATGTATAGGTGCCACCGCGCCACGCATCCATGAATATGACCCAATTTCCTCCATCAATGAGGCAACAAATTCCGGAGAAGTAACAAAACTTAGCTCATCCATCTCTGGTCCTGCGTTGGATTCCGGGGATAGCTTCCAAAAAAATTTCATTAGGCCTTTACTTGGTATGGTTGCGACTGTTGCGAGATAATTGCGATTGATACAGTCTACAATCAATCAAGGCCTGATATGATTACAACATTAATCACCACGAGTAAAAAAAATTCTCTACGGGTTATTTGTTACTCTGATTAATGTTTAAACTCCATGAATGGCCTTTACTCAAATGCTTTTTAGTTTTATATATATTGTCAAAGTGAAGTTATTTAAGAAAAAAGATTCCAAAGCTTGATGTACGAAGCAACCTCGATGTTTGAGATGCACGTTGGAGTAAATATACATCGAATTAATTCGTTAATATATAAAATGTTATTCCCATCTAAGAAGGGAGATGTTATAATTATTATTATTTTTTTCTTACTATCAAATCTTAATTATTGATTTTTATCAATCTGACAGTTATAATTTATTAAAAATTAATAATTAATTAATATATATGACGCAATAAATTATAATCATTAGATTGACAGAAATTAACGGTTAAAATTTAATAATAAAAAATATAATAAATATATCCTCCTCTAGTTAAGAATGTATCTAAAAAATGTGTTAATATAAAAATATATCAAATTCGTGTAGCCTGTACCAAATTTTAGTTCTGCTCCAGCCTCAAGCTATGCACTTGGCAAACAAAGATGAAAGAATTAAATTAGATTAATATTTCCCAATTCTTTACGACGATCACTCCAATCCAGTTAAAGTTCTTGCTTCTCGGTAGTTTATGGGCTAATAATGTTTCATTCCAAGAACTAGGGATAAAATAAAGGTGGAAATTTTACGGATAAGTTTTATCAGTAAAATTATATTAAAAGTTAATCCATGATATTTATTTATTTTCTTTATTTTTGTTGCCATACCAAGCAAAGATTGTACGCATAAAGAAAATTTATTTTGCTAGAGTTGATAACATTATTACATATATTTTTCTATCCCCATAACATAGAGGACAGATAAGCTGAAGAGCATAAATCAGAGCGAGGTGATTCCTCATACAGATGGTGGGGGCGGTGGAGGACGATGAGAAGGTCCTGAATAAAATGATCCAAAAGATGAACCCAAACGAAGTGGTGGTGGTGGTGAATGACCGCGACGAGAAGGTCCTGAATAAAAGGACCCAAAAGATTGAGCAGTGGGTGGTGGTTTCTTTGGAGGATGTGAAGGTCCAGAAGGAGGGGGTAGTGATCCCTTCTGATCCTGGCTGGTATTCTCTGGCTCTGCAGCTAAGGCAGAGCCTACAACAATACACACAAGTGCTAGTATCAAAGCTGTTTCCCAAACTTTTGCCATATCTTACTGCTTTGGCTTTCAGATTTCAGACCCTATAGCTTTAAATAAGAAGGATAGCTGATTCTACTTATTATTTTTATGTTTATCTTTGTCTATCACCTTTCAACATCGTTAGATAAGAATCTCAATTACATTTTTTATTTTTCTCTCTTATCAAAATTCTGATCTAACAGTATTGAAGAGTGGTAGATAAAGATAAATAAAAAAAAATAATAGATAAAATAACCTATTCCAGATAAAAATCCTAAATCAAAAATTATCATTTGTCACGTGCTTACCATTTTTTTCCTAGTACACTCTGTCCTTATGCATTTAATGATATTAGTAACCGTTTCCCATAATAATAGAATAATAACTTTCCTTGGAGATGAGATAATTTTATTTTCTCTAGTCACACATGAAAGTTGGTGAAACCTACAATCCTACATTATGAGTGGTAAGTGATAAAATTATCTCATCTTGCGATAAAAATATTAATTCCTAATATTATATAAATAGTCACTGACTTGATATTTAATTATATTATTCGCAAGCGTAATAAATACATCATAAATACTTCCATCCTATGCATTATATTTTATATTATTCCGATAGAATTTTTCTTCACCGATATGTATCTTTAGGTTTTGTGGACAGTATCACTACAAGAAAAAATATATTTGAAGATAAAAAAATTTGTCCAAAGTAATTTTAAATGGTCAATAGTAATTTTAAACAAATCTTTTAATAAACTCAAACTTGGACTATTTTCAAAACGGCTAAAGTCAAGGCATGCCTAATTGTAGACTCCTGACAAGTTGTCTGACCTATTTAAACTCCTGTTGCTAAGTGACAAAACAATAATAAATTTGATGTTTAAATTTTTAAAATTTTGATTGAAAATGTAAGAATCTATGTAGATGTGATTGAATCTATATTATTATTATTATTTACTAGTAGTATTATCATCAAATGCACAAATAAAAGTTATATGAAAAAAAAACTATTAACCTGCATTTAATTTTTTATATAAAAATTGTTTTATGAACTTAATTCATTCAAAATAATAGTTAAACTACTATTGACCTGCATTTAATTTTTTATGTAAAAAGTATGTTTTATATATGAACTTAATACATTCAAAATAATAATTAACATAAAACTATTTTTTAATAGAAGTCATCATTAAAAAAATAAAATAAGTCAGAAGTTACTGATAGTATTAAGTACATAAGGTGAAAGTATGGATAAGGAAAAAAAACTATTATATAAAAGTTATAATATATAAAAATAAATATTTTAACATACTATTTACCAACTCTTTGTGAACTTATTTTAAAAAAATTATTTTGTGAACTTAATTATTTAAAATAATGATAAAAAAAACTTTAGGTCAATAGTTTTTTTGAAAATCAACTATAAATAAAGGGAATAACATCTGTCATTTTAAAGGATATAAGCTTATATCATTTTAGATCTTAACCGTTGATTTTCGTCCATCAACGGTTATAATTTATTTGATCAAAATTATTAGTTAATTAATAATATATTTGGCCCAATAGATTATAACCGTTGATGGACGGAAATCAACGGTTAGGATCTAAAATGATGTAACCTTATATCCTTTAAAAGGATAGATGTTTTTCCCGTAAATTAATATCAAATATACAATAACCAAATAAGATAACTAGTTTGGGTAGATTTACTTAGACTTTTCTTTTATTGATTTGGAACAACAACTTTATTCTTATTAATTAAACCATTTAATATAAAATTAATAATTAATTAATGAGTGTGGTCCAATATGTTGAGGATTGAAAGTGATTTGGTTTGGTTAGGCTATGTCTCTATTTATAGTTGGAGTTTGGGCTTAGATATGGACTTCATACAATTATTTTATTTTTCTTCTTAATTTCTTATGGCTTAGAATATCGTTGACTCATCATATGTAATCAAATAAAGATTGCTAACTCATCATAATCCAATCACATTAACAATCAAACATTAATGCATAAATAATCAATCAATTAATAATTCAATTAATCATAATTTATTATTAGTCCTAATAATCTATATATATATACATTATTATTATTATTATTATTTTATTATCAATTTATTATTATAAATTACTATTATTTTTCTGGGATATTACAAACTTGTTTCGCAAGAAATCAATGAAAACAACCTTTTTACAAGAAATCAACCCAAAACAAAATTAAACAGAAATCAAACATTTCTTTATGTAAAAATGAAATAAAACATACCCGATGATGTTCAATAACAGAGATTATGCAACGGTATTGAAAGAGATGACAGGAAAGGAAGAATCTCACCAAGATTTTTCCTGATTCATTCTCTAACCACTTGAGGGTTAAATGTCATTTCCACTATTTTCTAGCTTCCAACCAGTGTCAGAAAAATCACTTTATAAAGAGTTTTTACAAAAACTATGATCAAACATTTGACCACTCTCAACATATCACCTATAAGGTTTGGAACAGTGACGATTTTGTCACACTTGGCCAAAAAAATTACCAGACTGCCACTCCAACAGTAAATTTTACCAGAATGCCACGTGAGATAATTCGCTACACTGTGTAGCGAAATATGCTTGCAAATAATTCGCTACACAGTGTAGCGAATTATACAATGTCAGAATGCAAAGTCAGAAAAAATGACATGTGTCAAGCAGGTAGTAATTCGCTACCTTGTGTAGCATATTATGTTCTCGAATGATTTTTTGACACGTGACACACGTTCGCAGGAAAAAGCTGACTGTCATAATTCGCTACCACTGGTAGCGAATTTGGTCTGCAATATGACCACGTGTCACGAAATTATTGGCTACGAAATTCGCTACCAGTGGTAGCGTATTATGACACGTGGCAGTCTGGTAAAAAATACTGTTTGCGTGGCATTTAGGTAAAAAATTTGACAAAACGTGGCATTTTGGTCACTGTTCCATAAGGTCTCTCCAATCAATCAAGAATGAATTACAGTAGTCCAAATCGTTCAAACAGTAAAGGAGCAATCTCTCCTTATTCAACATAAAAAGAAAGATCTGAAAAAGATCGAAAGATGAAAGAGATATTGAGCTTTTCCTCTAGGATGTCAAAATATAGCCAAATTGGTATTAATTCTCTCAAATTCTTAGTTCTGACATGTTTCTGTTTAATCCTTATTTGAGAACCCTCATTGGTCGTTTATATAGGTGTAGAAAAGATTAGATAGCTGACTATAGCCATTACACCACTAATTTTAAAATAACTCACGTGACCAGTGTGCAATATCCGAATATTTTTTGGGCACATATCTGGATATTTTGCGTTTAAATATCAAGAATCCCAAATCCGGATATTTAAATATCCATATCCGGATATTTAAATATCCATATCCGGATATTTAAATATCCATATCCGGATATTTAAATACAACAATCCAGATTTCGATCCAATTGATTTCTAAATAATTTTTACTCACTTCTCACACACGTATGAATGCTTCTAGCAATGATCTAATAGTTTTTCATGTGTGTGAGTCTGTATATATAGATCATGTATATAGGTTTCATTTAATTCATGAGCTTAAGGCTTCTATAATGCATCCATGAAATATAGCTCAATAAACTCAACCTTCTAAACTTTATAAACTCTAAAATGACTGTATAAGTCGAATAAGCTTGAGTCTTCAGAAATCTTCTTTGGCCTTTATGTTTTGAGTCTTCTAACTCCTTTCAACATTTGAATCTTTGAATTTAGAGTTGACTTTGCACTTTGAAGTTATTTCCGCTTTTGCATGTTGTCTTAGCCTTCTAGCTTCACTTGAGCTTCTTGCGCTGCCTTTCATGTTGTGCAAGCTTGTTGAGCTAGTTTGATGTTTTGTTTATCATCAAAACTATACATCTTGGTCTTGGTGACCTATGGTTCAACAAATCGAACTCATGTTCTTACCCACTTTACTCAACATGTGTGTTGCCAAATGAGCTACCCTGATTGGGTTATTTATAAGTAAAATACAACTATCATTTTACATGAGGTAGTTGTCTAATGTTCTCTCACTTCAAAAATCTCATTCTCTTTTATATTTTTCTATTTCACTATAATTGTGAGTTTTATTAATAAAATATTTTTTATTATTTAATTTTCTAGGTCCGCACATTTATCAACATATTAAGCTCGTAAAAAGAACTTAATTTTAGTTTTGAGAAAGACCCGCCCGCGCAAGCAATGGTGGACAAAGCGAAAGTGTTTTTTTTTTTTTCTTTTAATAATGGGCTTCACGTGACTTTTCTCTATAACATAAAATAACTCCTTTCAGGTAAGATGAAAGTAATATTCCCCTATTTATAATTATTAAACCAGAGTGTCAGTTTGAAGAGTATTAAACCACAATGTCTATTTCTTTTTATCTATTTTCTTATGTTACCTCACCATATCTTGGTATTCAAATCTAAGGATTATTAAGTATCCCAATTGAATGACTAGAGTAATTTAAGTTTGTTCTTTTGACCTTTTAGTAATGCAATTTAATGATCACAGATTTCCCCCCCCCCCCCCCTCAAATTAAGGGACATTGAATACTTCGATTTTATGAGCACAGTATTCCTCCCTTAAATTAAGGGTTATTAAATAATTCAATTGAATGAACCGAAACTGTTGTATGGAGTCATTTTTTGGTGTTTGGTGTATATATATATATATATATATATATATATATATATATATATATATATATATATATATATATATATATATATATAAAAGGTTTATCGTTTCTCAAGTTATTTGAGATATTTTTATTTCCGGATACTAAATCATAACCGTATAAAGATGGATTAATGATGATAAAGGAAGAGAGAGAAAAAGAGAATTATAACCATTCAAAGGTGAATCAATTAATATAAGGAAATAAATAAACAAAATGATGTAGTTTTGGAATAACCAGAGATAAACTTATCTCAAGTTGCCTGAGAAATATTTTTCATATATATATATATACATATATATATATATATATATATAAAAAATAAGATATAGGGATAAAATCCTTTAACATCAGTATCAAACTTTGAAATTTGACACCAAAATCATTAATTTTCGTCAATCAACGATTATTATTTATTGAGAATTAATAATTAATTAATGAGTTTGATTCCCAATAAATGACAACCGTTGATTGGCGAAAATCAACGGTTGAAATTTGGTATCAAATTTCAAAGTTTGACATATGTGTCAAAAGATCATGCACCATATATATATATGTGTGTGTGTGTGTGTGAATTTAAATGTGGGGAATCATAATCATACAAACGATAAAAATATTAAATGTGAGAAATCATAATCATACACATGTTATTGTTGTACGTAAAGTGTCTGTAGAAATAATTTCTCTTATATATATATTTATATATATATATATGAGGTAAATATTTTTAAAGTTACTTTAGATAAGGTTATCTACAGTTACCCCAAAAATTATGTCGTTTTAATTAATGAAGGGTGTTTCTGAAATGTTATTTATTTTTTATCATATGTATTTTATTGAAACATTCTTCATTAATTCACCTAAAATTATAAAAAAACACTCTTCATTAATCAAAACGACGTAGTTTTTGGAGAAGCTGTAGATAGTTTTATCCAAAGTGGCTGTAGAAATATTTTTTCACGTATATATATATATATATATAACTATGATTCAAATCATTTGATATATCTAAGATTGTAGAAATATATTTATTTTTTAATTTTATACAAGATAAATAATTAATTAAGAAATAATATAGAAAATCGTGTTTATCTCTTATTATATTTTCACTTTTTTATATTAAAAAAGTGAAAATATAATAAGAGATAAACATTAGTTATGTTATGTCAGCTCCATTTAAATTAATTTCTTCTACCACATTGCCATATTGGTGTTAAGTTGCAGTCATTATTTCAATTTTTCAAGACTAAATTAATCTTAAGTGAGTTTTTTTAAAATAAAAAAGTAAGGATATATTTATTTATAAATTTTAATGGGTTAAAGTTATTATATATTTTGAATTAAATTAATAATAACAAAATAATATTTCTGCAGTTACAGATAAGCTATCTGCATTTTCTTCCAAAACGATATCGTTTTGGGATTGAAAAATTAAATAATTATACTTATAAAGACTATAATAACACTGAAATAAATTAAAATTACCAAAATACCATAATTTACGTCCCAAAACGATATCGTATTAGACTTACTGTATACAATTTATCAGCAATAAATACAGAAAAAGCGAACTCTTATAATAAATGCGTCTCTACTGATTCTTTATATTTTAGTAATATCAATAATTTATGGGGAAAATGTGTATCATTTTGAAGTATGTAAAGTTGTGTCATTTTAAGTGAGAAAAATAGATAAATCATAGGAGAAAGAATTTGTGAAAAAAAAATTTAAAGGTATGAGCCACACTCTTTTGTGAGAGTGAAAGGATATAAAATGTGTCATTTAAAATGACACACTTTTGTCCCATAATTTATAGACAAGTTTACTTTAAGAATTTATTAATATAATATATTATCATATTTCATTCTCTTTCAACCGAGTCACCAATAACTCCGTATTTAATGTCTTATTATATTTATTTGCTATTAGTTCCGCGCCTTGATCAAAGTAACTCAACGAGTACCGACTAATTTCTTCTCTAATTAAGTCTCATTAAATATCTCGATCCAATGAATGGATACAACAGTTTCAATTTTTCATCATTTTAATTTTTTTGGTAAATTGATTTTTTTAATAATGCAGCCTAGTGAGTATAATTAAATTGTTAAGTCAACTTTTTTTATTTTGTAACAGTGACTGCGCATTTGGTTGAAGTGAGAGAACTGTCTCTGGATAAGCTCTTAGGTTTGGTTTGAGTTTATATTAGATTATGTGTTTAATTTTCACTTATATCCACACACAAATTCCAGGAAATTTAAAATATCTTACTAATTTGAATATGTGCATTCCACTAAAAAATGGATGAAAAATACCGCAAGTAGTTGTATTATATAAGAAAAAAAAAGGCAAAGTATCAAATTTTATGACAAGTGCGTGTCTTTTAGTCAAACCAAGGTAGAATAAAGTATAATGTTTCCAAAAAAAAAAAATATTTTTGAGATAAAGTTATATTAATAATTTATTCGTACTATTAATTCGTTAAGACAATTTTATTTTACACAGAATTATTGTTGATATATGCAATTATTTGACTTTTTGACCCTTTTACCCTTCATTAATTAATTAATAATTATTTTGTCCCTTATTCAAAACTATCTACCAATCTGTCCCTCTTTAATCGATTAACTTGAAGATTTAATCGATTAAATTGTCAAAACTGACAAAAATGGTTGACTTGAAGATTTAATCAATTAAATCTTCAAGTTAATCGATTAAATCTCCCAACAGACAATAAAGGTCAAATCTCTTCCATAAACAAAAGCATATTCCATGCATATGAAGCAAATCAGCGAGTTAATAAGAGTTGATTGCGATTTGTATTTAATAGGAGCTGATTGCGTTTTGTATTTAATAGAAGCTGATTGCATTTTGTATTTAATAGCAGTTGATTTGTGTTTTATATTTAATAGGAGCTGATTGCGTTTTATTAGGAGTTGTCATTTTACGAGTTGATTACGGATTGTCACCAACTCAAATGTTGGTATGTACACTCTTACTCATTTTATTAAAATGTTTCCCATAAATAGGCTCAGAATTACAAATTACAAATAAATTTGAATTGGTGACAATCTGTAATCAACTTGTAAAATGGCAACTCCTAATAAAACGCAATCAGCTCCTATTAAATACAAAACACATTCAACTCCTATTAAATACAAAACGCAATCAATCAATGCTTTCACACTCATTTGGTATATTTACTCATTTCATTGAAATGTTGCCCATAAATAGGCTCAGAATTACAAATTACAAATAAATTTAAATCGGTGACAATTTGTAACCAACTCGTAAAATGACAACTCCTAATAAAACGCAATCATATCCTATTAAATACAAAACACATTCAACTTCTATTAAATACAAAACACAATCAGCTCCTATTAAATACAAAACGCAACCAATCAATGTTTTCACGCTCATTTGGTATATTTAATCGATTAAATATAAATTTTAATCGATTAAATCAATTAAGAGGGAGATTTAATCGATTAAGAAAGATATTTAATCGATTAAATCTTCAAGTCAACCATTTTTGTTAGTTTTGACCATTTAATCGATTAAATCTTCAAATTAATCGATTAAAAAAGGGCATATTGGTTGATAGTTTCGGATAAGGAGCAAAATGATTATTAATTAATTAATAAAGAGCAAAAGGGTCACAAAGCCCAATTATTTTTAAAAAAAGTAAAAATAAATAAATAAAATATTGTAATGAGACATAGCAGAAGAAATATGACGATGGCAACATGAGAAAATTCAAAATATAAAATTATTATTATTCTAGAAATTGTTTAGCATTACAAGCTTAAGAACAAATCATTGATAAAACAATGATTGTTATGTATGCGCATTTGTACGAGGACAACTGCAAAAGCAATACTTTTTCACACACTTCGGAGGACAAATTGGGTGACCAGCGCAATATTTCTTACAATCTTCCTCAACTTTGCAGCGACCGTCATTTCTTATCGCAAAAGCTTGCGGCTTTAAATCTGGAATCAAAATCAATAGGAAAAGATAGAAATTATATTCTTCAAGCAAAATGCTTTTTTTCATAAATAATTCAAGCTAATTATTATGAATTCAAGGCTCAAGCATAAGATTTTACTGCGACTTCAAACTTCAATTCAAGCATTAAATATCCAATTATATATTTTTTTGTACAAAACTTTTGAAATAATTAATTGTGTGTGTATATTAATTGTTGAACGCAATCTGTTTGATGGTAGGAAAAAATAAATATTATAAAAATAAAAAGTTTGCATTTTTTTAATACCTAAGTATATTTATTTTCTTTAAAACCTATTTTTTAATTGCTTTTATGCATTTCCAACCAAGGCGCAGACAGAAGAATGAAGAAGGTATTTTCAAAAAAAAAGTAGAAGAATGAAGGAGGAATACCAGATATAACCAGAAAGAGGAACATAAAGAGGACCAACTTAATTGAAGCACTAGTCATTCTTTTTAAAAAAAAGTTGCTGCAGCTAATATGCTCTCTGATAACAATTTTTACTCACAAGAGCTTTTTTATCTCTTGAAGCCATATGTTATGCATCCAATTTATAGTTGTAAATATCATTAGCTTTAAGGTGGTGTTTGGTTAGGAGCTTTTTAGCGGATATCTATCTTTCTCAAGTATGGCTTTTAGAAATACCATGTTTGTTTCAACGTTTTTCACCAAAAACTCATCTATCCAATTTTTCTGGATTTATGAGAAACATAGATATCCGCACTGTTTAGAAACCCAATTTGAAGGTGGGATTTTTCGGAAAACCGGTTATCTGACTTTTAATGCACTGTTGATTTCATAAAGTAACCTAATTTTTCCAGTAAAGTTTTTCTCCACCAAAAAACTTTTTTTTACATTTTTCTACCTATCTCACTTTATCTATCTTTCCAATCATTTCTCTATCTATCTCATTTCTCTACTATTCCAAAAAAATTTCCTGAACCAAACGCCCCCTAAGGGTTTATTATTCCTTATGTTATAGAAGATAAATTTATATAAAAATGTGTGAAATTCATATTTTATCTTTCTCTCTTTTCTCCTCACAGGGACCTATATAGGTTCCATATACTTTTACATGTGTATAAAAAATAAATTTATCTCTTATAACACGAGAAACAATAAACTATTCTAATTGAAAAATATTGACCAGGAAAAAAATCCAAGTGTTGACTATTGTTTGAACCATCTATTTTTTGCTCATTGACTTTTGCCTTTTAATTAATTCAATTAAACAGTTGCAATTTTTTGCCTTTTGCCTTTTGACTTGTGATCAATACAATTTAATGAGTTTAAATTGTCTTTCAAATTATGGGTCACCAAGTATTTCAATTGGATTAGTAGAAATTATGGAGGGACGAACATCCATATTTATATTTACAAAAAAAAAAAAAAACATCCATATTTATCACTTTTAGGATGTATATAGAATATGTCAGCCTACAGGGATTTATGGCCTATCTTATATTAGATTAAATTTGACATATTACAAATAGTCAAATAAAATAGATCTAGGATTTAAAAAAAAATTATTTAGAAAATAGACCATAGACTTTTTTTTACATATCAAACCTATAAGCCTACAGGTCGACCTATATTATATTATTTTTATTTTAACTAAAATAAATAAAATTATTATATTAATAATTTTGAATAATAAAATAATATTATTTTAGTTATTTTTCTAATTATTGAATGTTTAATACGATTAAATACGCTAACAGGTCTACGCCAAAATTTTTATTTTTTAAATATAGATCATATCAGATTTGTAATTTAGGGCTACACAAACTAATAGGCAGGCCAAACCTAAGATATTTTTTACATAGACCCGACTTACGTAAGCCAAAGCCTAGCCTATCTTCCTTAGATCTGCCCTGAAATGCCATCTATTTTTATTTTAGGAAAATAATAACTAATATATATATATATATATATATATATATATATATAGGAAATGTTATATTTACAATTTTTTTGTTTACAAACTACACTATATACTCCCAGAAGTACATTGTGTACTTCCGGTAATACATAGTATAATTTGCAAAAATTTATGAAAAAAAAAATTGTAAACAGATCCTTCCCCATATATATATATATGAGAGTACATTTCCAATATATATATAGGAAAAATATTTTCTCATGTTGCATAAGAATTCAATTCTTATGTTGTGATCCTTCGATTTACGTGTAAAACTTTTCTTTTCTTTTTCTTTTTTTAATAAATGTGGAGCCCACCATTAGTTGAGTCACAACAAGAGAAAATCAAATCATATATATATATATATATATATATATATATATATATATATATATATATATATATATATATATATATATATATTCCATACTATAATTCATAACGATAACCCGTGTCTAATCCATGATTTATTTATGATAATTGAATATCTTAATTTATTGAACAAAACAGTTTAAATTTTGTGACTTTTGACTTTAGATAATATAATTAATGATCGTATATTATTTTTTATTATTTTTGAAAATACTGATCATTCAATAAAACATTGAATGAATTAAAACATAACAGAAAAGTCTCAAATACGTGTTAATAATATTTGTAGCTTCCTAGTTATTTTATTTTTTTAATTCATAACTTTTATTAAAAATTCTAAAATAGTGCTTTTGTTCAATTATTATTTTGAGCGAATTTGAAAGAGAATTGAAGCTTGACATACTAATATAAGGAATTAGGAGGAGGTATATGAAGTTATGAATGAAACTCTTGACTATTTGACTATAGGATCTGATATCAAATCAGATAATTAATTTTTCCAAAAGTTTAAGCGCACATGAATAATTTTATTTAATTCAAACCTCATTAACTCACCCATTTAAATATATATAAATTTAATTTGGGAAAAAAAAGTCTCATATTATAAAAAAATTCTAATCTCATGTCATAAATAAAACAAGTGTTAGACCCACCGACTTAAAATAAAATATAATATAAAAAAATTATGCGCTTTTTTATGATGTCTACTGAAAGGATTTATTTTTTCTTATTACGTCAAAAAAACAAATCCCTTTAATTTGCCCAAATGACACATGGACACAAAATGAATTAGTTCGAATTAAAGATCTAAGTGTATGCTATGCAGTGCTCGCAAGCTACTTATGGATTGATTGGCACGATGTTTTTATTGTGATATTTTTGGATGCTTGACCTCTATATTTAGGGGTGAAACGTGATCATATGATCACTTTTTTATTTGAGAGAATCTAAATTTTTAGAGATCTTTGACCTAGAGCTATCATTGACCCATTTTATTTTATTTTTGTTTTTGTTTTTATTGTTTAGTTTTGAATTACCCGCATTCAAATTGATTTTCACATGTTCAGCTATAAGTTTATGCATATTTGAATTATTGACATTATAACATTTCGTCAACAACTTACGTCAGACTTATTCATTACTTGAGCAGTAATATCTTAACTTTTATCTCTCGCTCCCACCCTTTGTTTTTCCCTTTCAACCACGTCATCAGTTACGAAGCAGCTGGTTATCATTTTTCCGCTCCAATTTCCCTTTATTTTTTTGTCCTTTTTTTCCTGCTCTCCACTTCAGTTCCATCTTTTAAGAGTATTTATTTTAGAAGAGGATTATATTTATAAATTTTTTATTTATAAATTCTTATAAACTACACTATAAACTTTCAACAGTATACTAAGTTACATTATGTACTTTTGAGAGCATATAATATAATTTACAAAAATTTGTAAAAATAATTTATAAATGAATCTTTTTCCTTTATTTTATTCTCTGATTCAAAGGTCATTAAGTATCCCAATTGAATGAATAGAACAATTTCAGTTTATTTTTTGACTTTTGAGTGATGCAATTTAAAGAACCCATGTTTTCCGCTCAAATTACGGGTCGTAGAATACAAATTTAATGAGCACATATTTTTTCCTCTCAAATTAAGGATCATTAAATGCTTCAATTTAATGAACTGAAATTTTTGTATGGAGTAAGTTTTTGGTAAGTATGATATAGTAATACTACGACTATTCACATGATTTTGTGTATGTAAGATGGGTTTGTTTTTTCTGCAATTACTGTAGATAAATTATCTGTAGATAAATATAATTTACAAAAATTTGTAAAAAAAATTTATAAATGAATCTTTTTCCTTTATTTTATTCTCTGATTCAAAGGTCATTAAGTATCCCAATTGAATGAATAGAACAATTTCAGTTTATTTTTTGACTTTTGAGTGATGCAATTTAAAGAACCCATGTTTTCCGCTCAAATTACGGGTCGTAGAATACAAATTTAATGAGCACATATTTTTTCCTCTCAAATTAAGGATCATTAAATGCTTCAATTTAATGAACTGAAATTTTTGTATGGAGTAAGTTTTTGGTAAGTATGATATAGTAATACTACGACTATTCACATGATTTTGTATATGTAAGATGGGTTCGTTTTTTCTGCAATTACTGTAGATAAATTATCTGTAGTCAGCCCAATACAATGTCGTTTTTGGACGAAAATTATGGTGTTTTTATAATTTTAATTAATTTCAAGATTATTATAGTTTTTATAATTATAATTTTCTAATTTTTCAATCCCAAAACGACGTCATTTTGAAAGTAAATGCAGATAACTTATCTGCATTAACTGCATAAATATTTTTCTGATGTAAGATTGTGAATCATATTAAAAGTATATTTATTTTTTAATTTTATACACGTTAAATAATAATTCAAGTATTTAAGAAATAATATAGAAAATCATGTTTATTTCTTTTGAGTAAATACCATTTTTAGTCCCTAACAAAAAATATGGTCCCCACTTTATTCCCTTACAAAAATAAATTAGTCAGTTAGTCCCTAACAAATTCAAAGTGAACTCATTTAGTTAAAATCGCGATCCCTCACAAATTCAAAAAAAACCCATATTAGTCCCTCAAAAGGACTAAAATGGATCCACCTTGAATTTGTTAGGGACTAACTGACTAATTTATTTTTATAAAGAACTAAAGTGAGGACCGTGTTTTTTTGTTAGGAATCAAAAAAAAATATTTACTCATTTATTTTTATATTCCCCTTCTTTCACGTTCTATTCATATCAGTTGTGTTAAAATCTAAAATATCATATGTTAGCTCCATTTAAATTGTTTTCTTCAACCACGTCACAACAACATTTAATGTTCTCTGTCATTGTTTCAACTATTTCTTTAAAATAAACTTATCTTATGTGAATTTATTTTTAAAATAAAAAACATAGGTATGTTTTCTTTAAAAAATAATAATTAATGATTTTGAATTATTATACATTTTAAACTAGAGTTTATTGTTTGTCCTTTTAAAGGATATGGAGTTATATCTTTTTAAGTGAGAGAAAGACATAAACAATAAAAATCACGAGAGAGAAAGTGAGTGATTTTTTTAAAAAAAATTCTAGATTGTGTCTTTCTCTCTTTTCAAATGATATAATTTATATCTTTTTAGAAGACAAATATTTTTTCCTATATTTAATAATAGATTTAGTATGTGTCCTTTTAAAAGATATAAGTTTATATAACTATGTACTTTAGAGAGTACATAGTTATAATATGAAAGTATTTTTTCCTCTCTTTATGTCATTCGAGAAGTCCCGAAAAGTTTCTGAAAAAAAAAGAAAAAATAACTTTCATATTATAATTATGTATAATTATAAGGGCTGTAAGGACATAAATTTATATCCTTTAAAAGGATAAATATTTTTTTCTTTAATAATTTAATAATATTATTAATTCTTCAAGGCAGTTTATTATATGATATGTTTGTAGATAGATAAACTCTCAAATATTAATTCAAAACGATCGTTTTTTTAGATATTTAATGCTATAATTTTATGTTATACATACTTATTATCGTAGTACGTAATTCTTTTTTACGTTAAAGTAAAATAAATAAATAATATAAGATTGTAACTAGACGGTGGAACAAATCACGATAATATGTTTTACCAAAAAAAAATAAAAAAAATCACGATAATATGAGAGAGATCTAAGTATAAAATTTTATTATTTTAGAAACTATTTAGCATCAAACTTTATTTATTTAGTTTTATTATAATCCAATCTTTATTCAACGAGCAGCCACAGACACCAACAACTGCTGTGTTATGTATGCAGTCTTGTAGAACAACCGCAACGGCAAAATCCATGAATACAGTGTGTTCCGCAATATGTACGACAATGTGATTCAGAGCACCGTATACGACAATCTGCAGTTTGATAACAATCTCCGTTGACTTTGCACTCATGGCCATAATTCATAGCAACAGCTTGTGATGTTAAATCTGAAAATAAAATAATATAAAAAGAGAAAAATAAAATTTTATAAGCAAAAGGCTTTTTTCAAAAATAATTAAAGCTAATCATAATCAAGGTGCTGAAAGAAGAAAGTACAAGGATTACCGGATGCAACCAGAAATAAGAACATAAAGAAGACCAATTTAAATGAAACAGTCGCCATTCTTTCTTGATGTTTTTGCTGTAGGTATGTCTAAATGTTTTTTTCGTCTCTGTTTGGGATAAGAAGCTATGTTGTGTACCAGATTTATAGTTGCACTTATTAGCAACAGTGACCAATTTGCATTTATTAGGAAGACTGACCAATGTACCATTCATTGCTCACTTCTTTACTAATATATCATGTGAAGAGTAATATTTGTCAAAATGTCACGTGTCTAAGTTTGTTATAGTAGGTAGCGAAGTTGGTTTGATGGCGTGACGTGTTTTTAGTGGCCACCTAATTCGTTATACCCAATAACAAATTAGGTGACAATTAATATTCCTCTACTTTGAAAAAGCTAGACACGTGGCGTGTCAGTGTCACAGAAGTTCGCTAGGGATCATAGCAAACTAGATAAAAATAACAATTGAAATATATGTCTGATATGTACAAATTCACTATATTAAATAGCGAACTACAGGCGACCTCTAAAAATATTTGCTTCTACAATTATGTGCAACCTGTAAAGGACCTTACTTAATATTGCTTTTACAAAATTGTGCTGACTAAACTGACAAGGATGATGCTATTATACTATTTTTGTCTTTTGTCTTTCCCGTGCTATTATATTGCTTCTAAAATTATGTTATTATATTGCTTTTGTCTTTCCCGTGCTATTTTGCTGCTGAGTAGACTATGTAGCTTGCATGTATTTCGCTACTTAGTGTAGTGAATTTGTGTATGTCAAATATATATTTCAATGACTATTTTTACTTAGTTCGTTATCACCCCTAGCGAACTTCTGTGACACTGTGTATAGTTTTTGTCATAGCAGAGAGGTATTAATTGCCACTAGGGGTGTAAATGGGTCGGGCTTTGACCTTCTTGGCCTAAGTCTACGTTAAAAAATGTTCAACCTATCTAGTCTATTGACCTATTAAAGGCTTCGTTTATAAGTCAAGTCTGACTTATTGTTAAAAATTATAGAGCCTGATATGGCCTACGGGCCTTATAGGACTCCCAATAAAGATACTAAACAAAGAAAATAATTATATAGAGCAAAGGAAGTTCCATTCATGCATGCACTTACATTTCTCATAAGAAATAAAAAATGACAAATAAGAAAGAATCAACATAATACCGCAGCTCTAGAATGTATATCAGAAAGAAATAGAGTCAAAAAAATGGGAAAAATAAGAAGAAAATACAATTACTTTAAAAAATTATTTAAAAGTAATTTTAAAATAATTATTTTATTTTATTTTATTTTTAAAAATTAAATAGGCCAGCCTACGAGGCTTTAGGTCAAACTTGACAAAGTTGGCCTATTTGTTAAAAAGGCTTTCCTATAAGCCTAAGCCTACTCTATTTTCAGGAAGGCTAGGCTAGGCCAGGCCAAATATAGGCAGGTTGTAGGCCAGGTCAAGCCAGTCTGACCAGTTTACACCCCTAATTGCCACTAGCTCACTACACCCAGTAGCAAACTAGGTGACCAATGTGAAGTACATTGGTTACTGTTCCTAGTTATTATCCATTTTAATGATAAAATATTGGGTAAATGAATTGTTATGTTATATGATGTAACATAACAATTTCTACTCTCACAATTGAGAGGAGAGTGGAGAGTGGAGAGAGAAAAGTTAAGGGATGGGGACCCACATTCTATTGTGAGAGTAGGAATATTGTGTTACATCATGTAACATAACAAACCATTTACCCTAAAATATTATCCATTCTAAATGTTTCCTATATTCGAAATCATGACCTTTTGGTCATTAAAGAATAATTTTACCACCGCTCCGATTTGCCCTTTTTATAAAATATTGATCATATAAAAGATAAAAAAAATCAAAGTGTTGGCATACGTTGAGAAAATACTACATCCTCTTTTATAAGAAATATAGATATTAACATACTCAAATATAATGGATGTTAAATACATACTTTTTTTAAATAAAATATTATGCTTATATTATATTGAAATTAAGGATATAAATTATAAAAAAACATTATAAGTATATAAATATCGTATATAGACATGAGAAATTATAAATTAATATATTTATATATGTTATTGTAAAAAATCAATTCAAACCAAAAGTTTAAAGATGAGAATCAAACTCATTAGACTTAAAAAGTGAATGATACTAAAAAAACTCTATAATATTTAATTTTTTTTACAATTAAGAGTGATACCACATTAAAATTAATTTATTTCAAAAATTTAAGTTATTAGAAGAAATTACATTAGTAGTTTATACTATAATGTATTCTCAAAATATGGCTGAATTAATATTTTATTGAAGAAAAAAGTGTGTGTTATTTTAAGTTAGAAAAAGAGATAGATGATAGAAAAATGTGTGAATCTCATCTTTTTGGGAAAGTAAAATAATATAAGTTGTGACATTTAAAGGATAAACCCCCTTTATTGAATTGATAGTATCTCGAATACATCAGCAGAACCGTATTAATTGCTTGCTTTTTGACTTTTTGAATAATAAAATTTAATGAGCGCAGACTATTGTATTCTTAAAATAAGAATTTTGATTATTTCATTGAATGAATATGTTGAACTCAATTAAATTTCAATCTCAACTCGTTTCATATATATATATATATATATATATATATATATATATATATATATAAATAAATATATGGGTCAGAATTATTTTATACCAGTGTAAGTTACACTCTTAATTTTGTCCGTTGATCCCACTTATATTTAAGGGTTCTAATTTTTTAGTAATGTGAGTCATTGGATACAAGTGAATCAATGGTCAAGATTGAGTGTAAGACTTCTAACTCTCACACCGATGTAAGAATATCCTGTCCATATATATATATATATATATATATATATATATGGTAAAATCATTTCTGCAGTTATTTTACATACAACAACGATAGATGTATGGTTATGATTCCTCACATTTAATGCTTTCATACTTTGTATGATTATGATTATCCGCATTTAATGCTTTCAAGTATATATATGTCAAGTATTTGATTGCTGCACGTATAGCAGCTGCAGAAATGTAAACTCCTCTCTCTCTCTCTCTCTCTCTCTCTATATATATATATATATATATATATATATATATATATATATATATATATATATATATATACGAGACTCGATGCTTTGATACCGATGTTAAATTTTAAAATTTAATATCCAACCCTATCCGTTGATTTTCGCCAAACAACGGTTATCATTTATTGAGAATAATATTAATTAATAAGTTTGATTTCAAATAAATGATAGTCGTTGATTAACAGAAACCAAATGTTAAAATTTGATGTCAAATTTCAAAATTTGACACCAGTATCAAATAATTCCCTCTCTTTCTCTCTTTATATATATATATATATATATATATATATATATATATATATATATATATATATATATATATAGGGTTAAATTATTCTACTTATATTTTTTTTTGTTACCTTTGTCTACCACTCTAAAACACCATTATATCATAATCGTAAATAACTTTTATCTTTCTCTCTTCTCTTAATATTCTGATCTAATGGTGTTGGAGAGTAGTAGGTAAAGGTAAGCAGGAAAAAAAAGATAGATAGAATGATATATTCTATTATTTAAATCATTTGATATATGTAAGATTCTAGGAAGCATGTCAGGAATATATTCATTTTTAATTTTATACTTGTTAAATAATAATTTAAATATTTAAGAAATAATGTAGACAAGTTCATCATATAATACATAGATAGATAAGCTTTCATTTTTTATTAATCCAAACTTACGGTGCTTAAGATATTTAACTCTATAAAATAACAATTTTATTTAAACACAGACTGTTGTTATACGCAATTATTTTTTAAAAAGTAAAAAAAAAAAAAGCTTTTAATGAGAAGGCGGTATAATTATGACGATGATAATAAGAGAACGTTCAAAATACAAAATTATTAAGAATTATTAAAAATCTTGGGATACACCACCCAAAAACTAGCTCAAAGGGTGAGAGTGTCCAAAACCTTATAAACTTCACATTAGTTTGCACATACAACCAATGTGGGACTATCTATCTCAACACGCCCCCTCACACAAGAGATCCACAAGAGAAAGTGGGGGGGCGGTGAGGCTCTGATACCATATTAAAAACCTTGGGATACACCACCTCAAAAGCTAGCCCAAAAGGTGGGAGTGCCCAAGGCCTTATAAACTCCACATTAGTTTGCACATACAACCAATGTGGGACTATATATCTCAAAAAGCATTATAATTTATTTAATTTTATTATATTTTAATGCAATCCCCGTTCAAGGACAAGGCATTGACACCGATAGTAGTGCCTGTTTGGATCATCTTTTGTTTTAGTTAGAAGCTACTTATAAGCATAAGCTAGGCCAAACAGGTTTTGAGAAAAGCTCTTATAACGAAAAATTCTTTTTTTTTATAATGAAGAAAAAAGCTGAAAATTAAAAGCTCATAGGAGGAGCATTTTTTTAAGCTCTTATCTGTTTTTCTTGAATTGTGTGCTTTTTTTAAAATGAAGAGTGATAAAGATAGAGAGATAATTTTCTTGAAATGTGTGTTTTTAAATAATTTTTAAACAAATTTTTATGTAATTTCCAAACAGCTCTTAGCTTCTTTTTTTAAGCTCTTTTTTTTAGCTTTAACTTATAAGTAGCTTCTAGATTAAAAATAAAAGGATCCAAACAGACTCGTAATGTTATGTATACACTTTTGTAGAAGTACAACTACAAAAGCAATATCCAGATATACATTGCGCGCGGCAATTTGGGGCACATTTTCCAATGCAATCTTTTGTTGAATTGAAAGTGACCACCTCCATTTCTTAAAGCAAAAGCTTGTGTTGTCAAACCTGCAATGAAAATAATAATAAGAGTAAAGACCCAAAATGGTCCCTGACAAAAAATGCGGTGACCAAATTAATCCCTAAGAAAAATAAACTCGTAAAATAGTCCCCAACAATGTGAAACAGGACCCACGTTAGTCCTTCTGTCAAACCAAAATTGACGGTGTGAGTGACGGTGCTGATGTGTCACGTTAAGTGACATGCTGAAGCCCACGTGGAGATCTTGGACGACGTCGTTTGTTGAAGCTCAGCCACCTTGGACACAGTTCTCTTTCATCCAAGAAACGTCGTCGTTTGTTTGTTAGGGTTCAACTTAAACCAGAAAGCATGACATCGAATCGAAGGTTGAACGCATGAATTTGGGGAAAATTGATTGACGGTATAGGGAAGGTGGGTGTATACTGTTCGATTTAGGGTTGATCTTTGTGCTTATGCAATGATTATGTCTTCTGGAAGGGGGAGCTCAGGTAGTTCGTTTGGGTCCAGAAGTGGAAGAAGGAGAGCTGCTCCATTGTGTAAATGTGGGAGGCACAGTGTTGTTTACACCTCCAAGACACCTAGAAACCCTAATAGATCATTTTTTGGGTGCCCCAACTTCAAGGTGAGGTTGATTTTTTCATGCGTTATTTTTGGTATTTCAATCTTATGAACTGTATATTTGAATTTTGTTTAGGAAAAGAAGCCGTACTGTAACTTTTTTACATGGGTGGATGATGCTACATCTGATACCATGGAGCTGGAAAATTGGACAATTAACAAGTTGGGGTTGATTGTAGCTGAAATGGAGTTCAAGTTGAACTTTTTGGACATGAAGCTTAATGATGAACTGCAACCGGAGGTGAATGACCACAAAAAAAAGATTAATGAGCACTGTATAAAGATTGAAGACATAGCAATGAAGATGCAGGCAGACTTTGAAAGGGTTGAGAAGGAAATAATGCATATGTGTAGGTGTGCTAGGGTGTTTGTTGGATCCATTATCATTGTCTTTGTAATATGTTTATATCTTTGTAGTAGGGTGGAGTGAAATGTTCATTTTTAATCTGTAATATGTATGCTTCTCTGTAATGGAAAGACCACTGTTGGGATGTAATGAGATGTTGATTGTTCTTAAAATGGTTAATGTCCTTGAACTTGATTGTTCTTAAAGCACAACCTGCTAAGTATTAAGTTATCTGGAAATGCCAATTAAAATGGTCAAAAGACTGTATGAGCAGTAACAACAAGGATTAAAGGAATTATACAGAAGGGAGAATGAGCTTATGTGGTAACAGCTTTTTGTGGCATTGGTCTTACTATCATGTTTTGCAGGGACTAATTTGGGCCCCGATGAATTTGTTAGGGACCTATTTGACCTAGTGTAAAATATTACAGGGACTAAAATGGTCCTCGACCAAAATTGTTGGGGACTTATAAGGTATAAAAGGGACCAATTTGCCAAGCAATTTGGTAATGACCCCAAAATTCAGGTATGTTTACACATGACCCCAAAATGACACAACATACAAAATATAAGCATGATAAGCAATTTGCCAAAGAGATGGTAATGACAAAAACAAAAAATAGTATTGTTTGACAGTATTGAATACAATCATGACAGTGAATACAGATAACAACCAAACTAACATAATCTTTCATTCATTTCACATTAATGACAGCAATGAAAAATAGTAATAACATAAGAGATTTAGTAATCCATTGATATCATGTCTGTGTACTTACAATTGGCACTGACATATTAAACCATTAAGTAGGAACATGCCATCTTCCCAAAAAACAAAGTGTTGATACTTAATATGGCCATAACCAGAGGCATACAAAAAAAAGCTATTGGTGAATAATTTAAACAGGGCCAAAATCAAAGTAAACCAAAAAACTGGCCTAATTACAATTCCAAGCTACTGGCCTAATAACAAAAAAATGCCAACTGAGACATTCGAACTGGCCTAATGTCAGTGATTACAATTCCAAATTAGTTATATGGGGCTGGCCTAGGTGGCCTGAATCCTGGTGTAGTCATGAAGCTTATGAATCTTGCTCTGGTGCCACTGCTAGCTGCAGCTGCTGTCTCACTGGTCACTGCCTCAGCATGATTGCATGGTGGTGGGTTGCTGGCTCTTGGTTCAGCTGCATTTGGTGCATGCTGGCTACTTGTCTCTGGTGGAGGGCAGCCTTGACTCATGCTCATGAGGATATCTTCAACTGTCCTTGACTGGCCAACTTCAACATTAACTGGTTTAGTTTTTTTCTTTGATCCACCAGCAGGTCCTTTACATGTCTTGGGGTAATGACCAGTCTGACCACACTTGGAGCATTGAACTGTGTAAGTCTTCTTAAGCTTCTTGTTGGTCTTCATAAGCTCTTCAGTGGGATCCTTCTTGCGATTTTTTTTGGGACGTCCAATAGGCCTTTTCAAGCGTGGAGGAAGTGGTTTTGGGGCATCACAAGCTGGCCAATATTGTTGGGAATTGACTGGGTTGAGAGTGTGTTCATAACTGGCATGCAAAACATCCACTGTCAGCCATTGGTGAACATGATTTTCCACAGGTTCATTCTTGTGTGCAATGGCAGCAATGACATGTTCACAAGGCAATCCAGTCAGCTGCCACACATTACAACTACAAGTTTGTTGAGTTAAATTCACCCCAACACGTTGACCCTTTCCAGATACTTCATAGAGATCTTGGACCAAGTTTCCAGTCCATGTTGGTGTCCAAGAATTGCTTGCAACCTTCAACTAGTCCAGCCTCTTCTGCTGTGCAGGTGCTATCTTACCCATACAGGTTTGTAGAATCTTATTGTGTGCTGCCATCCTTCGCATTATGTAGCACCTCAATTCCTCACACAATGTCATTATAGATTTGTCCCTATAATTCACAATCTTTGCATTCCACACCTCAGCCATATTATTCGTGATATTGTCACATTTAGGCCAGTGACTGTAATAGGCCTTAACCCAACATGAAGGGTGTATATTGTCAAGATACTTCCAAGTTGGTTCGTTTAGAGTCTTCAGCCTTTGCATGACCTTCTCAAATTGGGGAACAGTGGTGCATCTAGCACATTCCCATACAATTCCTCTTGTCTCTTTATCCTTCCACTGCTTGATGAAGTTCTTCCATACATGTTGTACACAGAACATGTGGTATGAACCTGGCATAATTTCCTTCAAGGCTGGGACAAGTCCCTGTATGTGAATGACAGTGAATAAAAATTAAAATACAATCTCAAATCAGCATGAATAATATCAGCATGTATAAGGGGAATTTACAGTGCTGGATTTTTAAGTGACCATATTAAAAGAACTGTTGTAGGAACCAATTTGTACCCCCGATAAAATTGTTAGGGACCAAAATGGTCCCTTCTGTTAAAGAACAAGGACTAAAATGGTCCTCGATAATATTTGTGGGGGACTAGTTAAGGTTATTAAACATCATTAGACAAGGCAAACAGAACACACATACCACATGATTTCATAAACCAGATACTTCATGACATTGGCAGCAATAAAGATGAAAAAATTGTAAACAATCCACAATATTCAATAAGATCAATGACAACAATAGAAGCTTGCTTGCAAATATTCATTAACAGCAAGACAATGGCAACAACACAGAACAGACATATTCATTAACAACCAAAATACAATTAAGTATGACAACTCTATGTGAAATAAATAATTGGAAGCACAACCAAAAAAACCTTACCTTCTGTTGATCCGAAATGAAGTTCCAACCAAATACTGCATGGTCCCTTAAATCTTCCTGTAATAATGTCAGAAACCACTTCCAATTGTCCTTCGTCTCACTATCAACCACGGCATATGCAATCACATAGAATTGTTTGTTTGCATCTTCACCCACAACACTCAATAATTGACCTCCATAATAGCCCTTCAAAAAGCATCCATCCAACCCAATTAAGGGCTTGCATCCAGCTTTGAATCCCTTCTTACAAGCATCAAGGCAGATGTACGTTTTGTCAAATATTGGCAATGATTGTGGAATAGGTTGGGGGGTGACTTGCAATTTGCAACTGGAGCCAGGGTTGCTCCTCAACAGTTCTGCTAAATATTCCCTTAATCTTCCATATCGCTCCTTCTCATAACCTTCAATGGTCCCCTTTGCTTTTTTCAAAGCTTTACTTACTTTCTTCATATCCAAATGCACATTATATTCCTCCTTCATGTGCTCAAATGCCTCTGTCCTTGTCATCTTGGGTTGTGTTACTATTCTCTTCTCCAATTTCTTGGCCACCCAATCTCTTGTAGCCTTTTTATTCTTGAAGACTCTGCAACATGTATGAATCTCTTTAAAAGTCTTAACTTGGAATGTGCTTTGCTTACTGTTCCAGACACAATACACCATCCATTCACAGTCTTCTACACTGCATTTGGCCTTTACTCTCACCTTGTCATTCTTAACCCATACGAAGTTCCTCCCAAGACTGATATTGTAATCTTTTACTGCACACTTAAATTGGTCCAGATTCATAAACTCCATACCAAGTTCTAAATAGACATGCCCAAAAGAAGCTTGCTAATTGAACTTTGGCATAACAGGTCTAACATTCTCATCATCATCACTTGAAGGAGGAGTCCTCAACTCCTCGGACAGATAGGTATATCCTTCTTCCTCAAATGACATCATGGCTTCCTCTTCATCAACTTCTTCAGATTCAGAGTCTTGTATTGGGGCATCCTTCTTGACTGCCTTCCTCCTTGGGGTCTGTTTTGCAGGCCTTTCTTTCTCTACAATTGGCACTGACATATCATCATCATCATCTTCTGAATCATCCTCAACACCAGGTGGGGGAGGCTTGTAAACCTCATCCTCTGCACTCTCATATGAATCTGAGTGTGAGGTAGCATGGTCATCATCTGCATTATCTTCTTCAGACCCATAACCAGCATCCTCTGCACTGTCTTCATCATGGTCCGAATTGATCCCATCATCACCTTCTGCATTCAGGTCATCAGCAGCCTGTGCATGGTCTTCATCCAAATTCATCCCATCATCACCTTGTGCACTAAGGTCATCAGCAGCCTGTGCATGGTCTTCATTTTCTTTGACCCCAACATCACCTTGTGCACAACCTTCATGTGAACTGACCCCATCATCAACCTCTTCATGGTCCTCATTATGTGCTGAATTAATGATATTATCCTCTTCACTGTCATGTGTAGGTGAAGCAAACTGGGGAATTGAGATGCAGCCCTCAAAGTAGACATGTATCTCATTGCCATTCCCTAAAGCAGCCTCACACATAGCACACACATCTGAATCTATACTAAGAGGTCTCAGCCCCAGATCCAAATCGGGTACCCCAGGTTGTAGCCACATCATCCTCTTGCATTTTTCATACCCATATTGCTTAAACAGGGTGTCAAGGTCACGAATATTGCAGTAGTCAATGTCCATCTCCGGCAATGAGTCCACCCTTCCATATATATAGGTCATCACTCCATCTTCATCTCTGATAAACATACCACCGTGATGATAAACAATAACTATGTATTCAGACATCTTTCAAAACCAAAAAACCAATCCTATCATTAAACCATGAAGCTACAGACTTTGAAAGTGTTAAACAATACAAAGCAATAAAAAAAGCAACCTTTTTTATGGATGCAGACATGTATTCCAACGATTAACATGAGATTTTTAAATGGGTCAACCATGGCAGAGACCACACCACCCAGTTGTTACTTTCTTTTAAAACAAGACCCTAAATGGAAACATGGACCACAATGTTCCACTTCATGCATAAAAAAACAAGCATTAAACAAAAGGGAAACAACATGGGGACCACAAGCATTAAACAAAGGATGACAAACAACAATACAAAAATGTTTCAACATATAAATACTCATACCTTTTTGAACGATATGCTCAGCCTCACAAAGTCTCCCAAGTTGTCTTTGTCTTCCACTGGTTCCCTTCGATTCTGGAAGAAGTTCGTAATATTCCAAACGCAGGCACCAGGGTTTACTCCACGGTCTTCTTCCTTCGTTCTCAACAATGAAGTGTCGATGTTAGAAGAGGGGGAAAAGGAAAAGTGTCCAACGGTTAGGTGAGGGGCAAAATTGGGTTTTACAAAAAAAGGTTGTCCAAGGTGGCTGAGTTTCAACAAACGACGTCGTCTAAGATCTACACGTGGGCTTCAGCATGTCACTTAACGTGACACATTAGCACCGTCACTCACACCGTCAATTTTGGTTTGACAGAAAGACTAACGTGGGTCCTGTTTCACATTGTTGGGGACTATTTTACGAGTTTATTTTTCTTAGGGATTAATTTGGCCACCGCATTTTTTGTCAGGGATCAATTTGGATCTTTACTCTAATAATAATTAGTATTTATCGAAAAGTACTTTCTTCAGAAATAATTTAAAGTCATTATAATAAGAAAAAAATTATTGTCATGTTAAATTAGATAATTTTTTTTTCTACATATCTTTGATAACAGTACAATCTTTTTGTTTTTGTTTTTTAGGTAATAGACCCCATTATTATTGTCTGTGGCATGATATTTCTTCTCTTATATACTTGAGAATAGATAAACTCTTATGATAATTACCAAACATGAAGTTTTACTACAACTTCTAATATTCAATTCAAACATAACATATTTCACATCCAGTTATTTATTTGTTGTGCAAACATTTAAAGTAATTTCTTATATATGTGTGTTCTTATATTAACTCCTATTTTTTAGTTGGTTCTACGCATTTCTAACCAAGGCACAAATAGAAGGGAAGATAAATACCATATGCAAGAAAAAGCAGGAACATAAAGACGGCCAACTTAATTGAAGCATTCGCCATTCTTTCTCAATGATTTTGCTGCAGCTAATATGCTCTCTAATGGGGATTTTTACTCACCACGGTTTTCTTATCTCTTATTGGGATATGAAGCTATGCTATGCACCAAATTTATAGTTATAATTATCATTAATTTTGATGATAAAATATTAACCATTTACAAAAAAAAAAATTCAAGTATTGACTATTGTTGGGAAAAATATTAAATCGTCTTTTATTATTAATGAACAATCTATTTTTTCCCATTGACTTTTGAATTTTGATTAATTCAATTAAAAGGTTTCAATTTTTTACCTTTTGACTTTTGACCAATTCAACTTAATGAATTTAAATTGTTTTTGAAATTACGGGTCACTAAGTATTTCAATTGGATTAATAGATACTATTATATTTTCACTTCAACTATATTACATTATGCATGTACGTTGAATTTTATTAAGTTGTCATGTCAATTCCTCCCTCAAATTTGTTCTCTATCCTACTATAATTATTCTTATTTTTTAAACTTTACCTTTAGCTATTACGGTTAATTGAAACAATATATTACCTCAAAATCGTATTAGAGTGCTATAAGAATTTTAAAAAAGTTTTGATGATATCAATAATGACTATAAGTTGATGATCAAATATTGAAGAGTATCAAAACTTAATAATAATAATAATAATAATAATAATAATAATAATAATAATAATAATAATAAGTAATATATAAATTGTGCAATATAAATTGATAAATACGCATACACATAGATAAGATTAATAAAATTATAGCATGAAAAATATAAATTATAAAATTATAAATTAGTAAATTTGTAAATAGATAAAGTTTATAATATTTATTAAATGGAAGTTGTATAAATATAAATTAATAAATTTATACATAGACAATATTTATTTATTTATTGGTAAAAACATAGACAATATTAATAACTACAACTTGTAAAAATATTAATCAATAATTAAATCAATATATATATACATAAACAAAGTCAAAAATTCCATGTCTAACAAAAAAAAATGTTAAAAATTCAATAAATATAAATAAAAAATTAAAGTACCTTTTATGTTTTGTTTTACTTTTTGTCTAGCAAAGAGATTAAAAAAATCAAATTTGAACAGTCCCGGAATCATAATTTTTCATTCGCACGAAGGTGATTAGGTGAGTTCATTTCACAAGTTATAATAGTTTAAGGTTCTTTGGTGTATTCACACACCTCCGATTCCAAATGTCAAAGTATTAATATAATTCAAAGTTATAGTTCCATAAAAATCATACATCTTTAAAGTTATATTATTAAATTTAAATTTATATACATTTAAAGTGATAAAATTATCATTTTTACAGTGTATAACCTTTTACCAACTGAAAAGAAAAAGGTCCAATTATTCAAAGAAATAAAAAAATGACAGTCATGTGATTTATGTTGAAAAGAAAAAAGTTATTCTTATCCTGTTTTTTAATGATCCTCCTTTTAGAATGTATCATTATTGTTTCCGTCTCTGCTGATAGAATTTTCCCGCTCTCAGAATTATCTCTTTTTTCTTTCCTTCTATATTGAATTTTTTGTTTGTTTGTTTAAATTACTTACGATCAGTTTGATTGTATTCTATTTTTTTTTATTAAAATTATTGTGTAATGTGTAGAATAGTTAAAAAACAAGTATTTTGGTGTTTTTTTTTTTGAAAGTTAAAAGTAAAAATACAAAACAAAAATAATTTTGACATATTCTTTAAATTTGATTTTAAAAATAAAAAATATTTATAATTTTTAGAAGAATTTTTATAAAACAGGCCTTATCAAATAAGTTTTTTTATTGTTTTAAATAAAAAAGTTATTTTTAAAAACCAAATTCAAACAGGCCCGTATACTTTCACTCCCTGCTTTTATCAAATTTTGAAAGGATGAATAGTGAATCTGAAAAAATATTATCATTAATATAATGAATTAATAATAAAATATTGACACATTAAAATTTATTATTAAATATTATAATTATAATTACTATTAAATGTGATCAACCTGCTTTGACATGCACTTATACAGGGTGGATTAAATGGGTTGGCGCGCTGTATATTATAACCCAATTCGTCATGTATAATGGGTCATTCGGGCCAACCCATTGGGTTAGAATCATTTTATCGGCTCTTTCAGGGCCAGTTTGTATTCACTTTTTTTAAAAGTTCTTTTTATTATTTTCTTATTTTAAAAGTAATTTTTATAAAAGTTACACCTATTTAGATTTTTTAAAAAATATTTGATTTTTGACTTCTGCTTTTTTTGAGAAGTTAAAATTTTTAGCTTCCGAAAAAAGTAAGTTTTTGGCTTTTTTTATGACTTCTGTTTTTTTTAAAAGCAGACATCCAAACAAACTTTTTTCGAGAAGTGCTTTTTTTCTTAAAAAAAGCAGCTTTTGAAGAAAAAAAAGCTCATCCAAACGGGCTCTTATAATATTTCATCACTTATCTCTTTATGTTTCTTAGTTTTTAATCACCTAATTTTTTTAAGGAAAAATTACATAAAACCACCCTATCATTAGTGGGTTTTTCAAAAAATCACCCTGCATTTTTAATTGAGACAATTAACCTCCCTCATCTATCACATTAGAACAATTAAGCATATTTAGCAATTTTAAGATTAAAATATCCCTATTCTCTTCAATAGCCATTGTCGTCGAACACCACCTAACGTTTGCAATATTTTTGGTAAAATTCAAATACTGAAAAGAATGTTTTGTTGTTTAAGTAAAGTGGGAGGATTGGGTCTATCGAGAATTGTTAAGGGAATGCATATATCATTTTGCGAGGAGGTGTAGATGTTTGTATAGGAAGAACTCAGTTTAGCGAAAGAGGCATCATTGTTCCCAAGGCTAGAACCCGCTACGTATTAAGCAATGAATACAAGGGCTTCTTTTCTCTGAAACTCAAACTCAAACACTTCCTGTGAACATATTGGCATTTTTGGGGCTCTGGTTCGTCAATTGCATTACCTTAAGATGACTGGCATCTTGGTGCTAGGAGTAGTTGTTGGCGACGAGCTTTTGTTGGAAGGTAAGGAGTGAGGACCTTATTTTGGGTAGTCTACATTTTGAACAGAGTGATGGATCATGAGATGATGAAGTAACTATTGTTGGGAATGATGTTAAGAAGGAGTTTGTGCCTCCAAAACCTTCTGGAGCTAACTTGAATTCGATGAGGAATGTGTTTGGGACTTCGAATTTTGGTTGTGCAGGATCATCTAGGATAGCATTTGTTTGGCCTGTTGTTTCGATTAGCACCTTGCCTAATGGGTTTCGACCTTCTTCTCCAAAGTCTCACAATAAAAGTGAGGGGTACAATAGTTTTGAACAAAACCCATACATTGTTTTTCTTTTATGATGATTTTGTAAATTGATGATTGCACAAATTCTTGATAACTAAATATATATTCTCTGTTATTTTGGATTCCAATATTGTTGCTAATCTTCTTATGCTGTTACATGATGGGTGATGGTTGGCGATGAAGAAAGGGTGGCAGCCGTTAAAAAAATTGGGTGTTAGATTGAAAGTAAGGGTATTTTTGTCTTTAAATTATGAAATATGGTTAATTGTTGCATTCTTGTAGTTTAAGGGAGTTAATTGTTTAAATTATAAGTGTAGGATGGTATTTTGAAAAGGGGGGGGGGGGGTTTAATGTAATTTAGCCTTTTTTTAATTGTTTACCGGAGTATAATGGATACATTAGCTTTCTTTTTAACTACTTTAAAGGTAAACTTTGACGGAAAAAGCCACAAAGGACATAAGGGGGTGTTTGGTGGGTGGCAAAAAAATATTTTCCCTGGAGAAATGGGTGTGAAAAATTTAATGGTTATGTTTGGTAGGTGGATGAGTAAAAAAGTAGCTGGGTAGTTTTTTTAGCCATCAACTGATTTTTTTCATGATTTGGTTGTGCAACTTTGCCATCAAGAGTGTGGTATCAATTTTTCCCACACGTCTGGAAAAATAAAGAAATTTTATGAGACAAAACTACCCCACAACAACGTTGAGAGAGAGAGATAGAGAATAATAACGTTTTCATAACAACAAAATTCAATATTTAAAATGTTGGGCAGTTTCGTAATTTTGCCTTAGTTTCCCATTAATATTTTACACTAATCCAAACATAACTTCAGTAAAATTTATCCAATTTTCCTGGAAAAATTTGAGTCAACCAAACAACTTTTTTTAACTTACCCGACTAAAAAAATTTCCAACTATATTCCTGTAAAAAATATCTGACGGGTCAAAAAGAACTTCTCCTGTACCAAATGCCCCTAAAGTTTTTTGAACACACAATGGAAAGTTTTTTGAACTTTTTCCTTAAAAGTTTCTACGACAATTATCTAATAATTTATTTTCTAAACTTTAAATCCACGTAATGATTTATAAAGTTTTTTTATGATCTTTGATTCTCAAGAGTTGTGCAGATTGTATGGATTATTATATAATTATACATTTTTTTTAATATAACAGTAGTATTGAGATTTGAACCTATTACCTCGTGCAAATGTTGAAATTATGTATGGAGAAATGATTAATATCTTCTTATTCCATTTGTGCCATATTTGTGAGACCTTGTGATATGATAGTTGACAGTATGAAGGACGTTCCACAATGATTTGAGCTCAATTGACGCATAGGCCAACTAGCACATGCATGGTTATTGTGCATGATGGTTCTTGGAACCGTAAAGTAAAGATAAAAATTGTGTACCATGAATGTATAGTTCATTCATTATTGAGTAAGAATATCTTTGAATACTAATCTCTTTGTAAGTGGTGATCTTATGACATGAAGTCAATAACCTCTTAATCGAATGTATGGATAGAAATTAGGGGATTTTCTTTTGCTTACTGAGATTTATGTCTTACTCATTGTAGGATTTTATTTCAGGTACACAGATCTAGGAAGAAAAATCAAGAAGCGATTGATTGCCTTGTGTGTGGGTGTGGCAGTTGTCTATTTAGTATATACATTAAAGACCTTTATATGATGTTATATGATGTCTTGTGAAATTGCTGTTATGTGTATTTGAACCCTTACTAGTAATGTACTTCTTTTGTGAAAGTTGTAATGTAAGGTATTTATATAATGAGATTTGTTTTGTAATTTTAGACCATTGGGTCTATTACATCCATAATTGAATGTTATTATGTACACCAACCTTCACTTACGCTGACTTCAGCTGTTGGATTTTGAGATTTGATCTGTGTAAGCATCAGGTTGCTCCTAGTGCATTACAACATTATTTTCAAATAAATTGCGATTAAGAGCACATTTGATATACAAGATATGATAAGGCCTCAAAGTATAAGGTCTGATTAAATTTTAATACTATCCAATGTTTGACATAGTATTGTATAAGATAATATTATTGAGTGTTTGGTAATGTATTGTATAATACTATATAGGATAAAAATAAATATTTTTGACAAAAATACCTATAATAAAGAATTTATATAAATCTTCCAAATATGTCATATGATAAAAAAATTTATATATAATTTGTATGTAATGCACACATATATATATATATATATATATATATATATATATATTACTTTAATATTTTTATTTACAAATTAAATAGAAAATGAAAAAGCAAGTTGGTGAAACAATCTTTTATCTCCAATGTAACTTTGAAATCCAACTAAAAAACGAGACCAGAAAATAGGAAGATCGTTAGAAAATGCTACTAATTTGATTCAAGTTTAGTTCCTCCTATACGAAAAAATAATTCCCCTCAGTCACACCAAAACAAGGCAAAATTATTTTGTCAACGTTGCACCTGCTTCATCCACAATTGTTCCAATTTACAATTGTTTAGTTTGATCCTGGGTTTTTGGCTTTGTTTACGGTGTGTTATTATGTTTGGTGTGTATAATAACCCGAACCTAAGTACTAAGTAATTCGGGATTTTTGCATTATTATATGAGATTAATTAGGTAAGAAATCTATTTAATGTGATGTGAGTCACTTTTTTTATAAAAGTGCAGTTACAAAGAGTTTTGGTGTAAAAATAAAAATTAGGCAAATTTACGTGAAACTTGTAAATAAATTAGTGAAAGACTAGTTTATTATATGAGAAAAATTATATTTACAAATTTTTTATTTTCAAACTCTTATAAGTTATACCATGTACTATGGGGGCGTTTGGTACAGGAGAATTTTTTTTTAACCAGGTAAATATGATTAGTGGGGAAATAGTTGTAAATGAAAATAAGTGGGGAAATTTTATAAATGTTGTTTGGTAGACAAAAATATTACCAGGGAAATTGTATAAAATTTACTGTGACTATGTTTGGTTGAAAGTAAAAGATTGATGGGGAAATATGACAAAATGTCAAAAATACCCCTGAATATAACAATAGACACGGTTGCAACGTTCTTCTTGTGTTGTTATGTGTTTCTGTGTGTCGGTGGTTTAGAAGAAAACCTCCATCTGAATCGTTTACGACCATGATTATTGGAGATGACATGCCTCGGCTTCATCATTTATTGCTGGTACTGTTTTTGGAAAAAATCTGTTGGACAGTTGGTGGTGGTTTTGCAGGCTTAGAGCTTGAAGCACTTTCCTTGCTTGGTTGTGGTTGTGGTGGTTTTGAAGGGCAAAGAACACTTTGGGTAGTAACTTTCTTTGTTGCTTCCATGGATCCTCCAATCAATCTATCTAGCAACCACATGCATGACCATGGAGCTGTTTACGAGAGAAGAGCAAAATGCAGCAATGTTACTTCATACTTTATCATCGTTCTTGCAAGCGAACGGGTATTAGAGGAGAGGTGATTTCAGAAGGGCATTAACGTAACTAAGTTGGCGCCAAATTTATGACTTCCCTAGCTTTTTCATCACACCACCTCCAAGAAGGTCTTCTCCAACAGTGCAGAGTGTTTCATTTTCCACTGAAATTTGCTTTTGATGGGGAAACATTATGCCCTGCTATATTGGGGAAAAACCTGTATCAAACAAGTCATTGTCATTTCCCCACTTTGACTTACCCATCTATCCCCTCAAAAACCACCTACCAAACACTCCCTATAGGTAATACATACTTTTTTTTGGAAATATTCCAATCCGTTTATCACTTCGCGACTAGTCCGATTCGGAAGCGGGTCCAGGATTAAAGCTTTAAACCCCTCCCAAAGGTGATACTGGAGAGGATCGAACACATGCTCTCATCTCCACATGCTCAGCTCCCATGCTCTATACCATGTACTACTTGAGCATGTACTACCCATAGTATATAATATAATTTGTAAGAATTTATAAACAAAAAATTTGTAAATATAACCCTCCCTTTATTATATTTTATAGGATAAAAACACATGTTAGAAATATTAAGTTATTTGGCTAAAAATGAGAAAGAAAGTAAGGTTAATAGAATAAGTGAACAAGTGAGTCCCCTTGGACCAAAGTCAACACAAGTTTAAGTAACCAAACATAACCATTTTCGTTCTCCTTCTCTAGCAACACGTGGAAGCCATGTTTATCAAGGAAGAAAAGCTTGAAACTTAGAATTTGCTAAAAAGCATGAAATCCTTTGGTTCCAAAAGCAAAGTTGCTTAGAATCTTTTCCTTAGTAAATCCCACATCTTATTTTCGACCAAGAACCATTGTGGAGAGAGATTTTCACCTTCAAAGTTAGGGAGAATTTCAGATTTTGGGGTTTTAAGGGGGTGTTAGAGCTCATCAAAGCTTGGAAACTTCTTCTCCCATCAATCTAAGGTAGATTGCGGTAAGATTTCACAAATCACTACATGCTTTCATGAATTTTTGAGAAATCTATGTTAAATAAATAGTAAAATTTGAAAATTCATGGTATGAGTAGTTAGAGAGTGATTTAGAAGAAACTTTCTTTGTAAAATATGCTTAAGACTGCTTCTTGACAAAGAAAAATCAATGAAACCACCATTTGACACACTTTGGAAAATCAAATTGTTTGAGACATGTATATTCCGAAAATTGGTTGGTTTGATGCATTAGAGTGTTGAAATGGTATGCATTCCTTTGTTAAATATACTTAGGATTTGTTCTTGATAGAGAAAAAAATAAGAGAATACTATTTGAGCAACTTTGGGAAAAATATTGATGAACATGTATTAGAATTTTGAAAATTCTAATTTTGAGGATGCTTAATAGATTTTGATGTCGTTCATTGATGTTTATGATGTAGTATTGAATAAAGAGACTTAATTAATGGTTGAAGGAATCCATTGGAAGCAACATTAGAGTGAAAAACCTAGTTTCTTAAATCTTACAAAGAAGGTAAGTTCATGATTGAGTTTATATGTTGAGTTCTAGCGTTTTGACTTAATATTTATGTGTTGTTTGAGTTGATGATCCTATTTTCACCTTGGCCATAGGTTGTCTTGGTGTGACTATTAGCATTTTGCGTTAAAGAGAAGCAGAAAACAGAAGTCTACGAAAGGTAAACTTCTGGATCTTGAGGTTAATCCCTTGTGTGTTCCATCATACTCCTTCTGGAGGATGGTTTGAGTGATAAACGTGCATTGTAGAACTTGAGCAAGATAGGTGATGTATTTGTAGGGGTGGCAAAACGAGTCGGCCCGCCACGACCCGTCATCAACCCGCCGAAAATGGGTTAGCCTGCCCCGACCCGTCACTTGAATGTGGGTTGCAAACTCCAACCCATCCCATTTTATGGTGGGTTAGCGGGTCAACTCGCCTAAAAAATAAAAAATGAATATAATTAAAAATAAATTATATTTTATAATATTAATTATTTTTATTTCACGTTTTCCTTAATTTTTTTTTCCATTCTCAAGTCTAAATGTATGCTAATATTCAATCAAACATTCTTTAGGAACTTATTTTTGTCTCCATATATAGATAACATTTGTCATAAATAAAGATTTTATTCTCTATTTTTTCTAGGAAGTGCTAAGATAAAAAAATTAGATATTGCAAAAGCTTAAAGACGAATAAGATACTATCTAATAGTAAAAAAAAAAAACTGACCTGACGGGCCAACCTGCCCCGACTCGCTGCCCACCCATTTTGACTTACAACTCGATTGGGCAGGTTGGTGGGTTAAGACGTGTAACCCAACCCGCCACGTTACCCAACCCGCCCCGTTTTGGCGGGTTGGCGGGTTGACCCGTCGAGTTCAACCTATATTTCCACCTCTATGTATTTGAGTTGATGTTGAGTTGAGAATGTTATGTTATGATGTTGAGATTTATGTTTGAGATAACCTCTGGCCAGCAGATAGATGTATGTTTACAGTCACTTTCCTTGTTTCCTGAAGAGGATTTCCTTAGAGTCAGATACTTACAAAACAAAAGGGTTTCTTGAAAGTGCATTATATGTACAGACTTTCCTTGGAACAAAATGGTTCCTTAGGGATTTGATGTCTACGAGACAAAAGGTTCTCTTGAAAGGACCATACTATAGGGACTTCCTTTGGAGTTAGCCCGACGGGGATCTCCTCGAGATCATATATCTAAGAAAGCAAAAGGGTTTTCTTGGAAGTTTCTTGCGAGTTGAGTTGAGATTATGCATGAGATGATATATTATATGCTATGTTTATTTTCTGTGATGCATGTGAAGTGAATTATAAGGTGGAATGATCCTTCAAGGACCCTTAGTTTATTGCAATTTATATTTCACCCTGTGTTTGGGGAATCCATTTCATGTACCTCCATAGATGGAGATACGACATCATTTGGCAAGAGGCTAGAATAGAGCCTGATACATGACATGTGGATATTTGTCTATGTTTTGATGTATAGGTGACCTATAGACATATTTATTTTGGTATATTCACATGAGACTGTGTATATTTTGAGGCCTAGATGAGGGCTATTTGTATTTTACATAATTTGCATGTTGGATTTTGTTAAGAGAACAATGAACATGAACTATGTAATTTGGAGAGTCCAATAAATTTTGTAATATGAACTTTTGAGTTTGATGACCAATGATGATTACGTAATATGAATATTTTGTTGTTGATATCCAAGAGATGTATTCACGAAAGAGATCATGATATGTAAATGAAAGTAGATGCATTTAAGGCGAATTAGCTTAACTAGTAGTTTTTCGCGCATGACAAATATACGACTTAAATTTAATTTTAGGAATATATGTTATTGGTGAATTATTCATATGTCTTTTTAAGACCTTAGCATATATTTTTATAGACGCCTAGAAAATTTAAGGGTTAACATGATAAAATATTTTTATCCTACATAGCCATCGAAATTTTCTCTCGATAATATTTTTAAACTTGGTGGGTCCCACCATGTGATGTTAATTTGTGCATGAGAAAAATCTTCTCTCATATAACATGAGAAAAGATTAACCCATTATTTAATGACTTATATGATGATTTATGAGAAATTTGTGGGGATAAAGTATGTTGAAGTATTTTTTTTTAATTCAACTCATTCAACTCTTTCGATTCCAATTACTAATTTTTCATACCTTCCAAAAGGTAGTAAATGTTATTGGTCGGAGTGTACAAATATGTATTGTGAATTATGGTGATAAAATTGTATAGAACCTAATGCAATCACATGAAATTATAATTGCATATGCAAAATATATACCCCTCAATAATATTTAAGGTTCGTGGACAAATATTTTACAGGATAAAAATAACACTAGTGGACACAACAGATACTTGATCAATCATATACAAAAGCAGGAAAAACTTTTTTCTGAAATTTATTGAACATTGATATATATAAGAGATAAACTATCATATGATACACGCAAAAAAAAAATGATTGTTCACAAATCAAGGGACACAACTATTCGTGACCAAATAAATGTCACTTTTCCAACTTCGTATTCATAACAATTTATACAACAATAAACCACCAGCAACTTATCGGTTTTATTTGCATCCTGATCAGACCAGATAATTACAAATGGGCTGATCATGTGATCTTCCTCTACACAGCCTGTGATCGTCGTGGGTCAGAGCATCTTACAGTTGGGCCGCTTTATCCCATGGGTCTTCTGTGGAACACGATGTGGGGTGTACCTGCAAGACACTTCGACGCTCAAGTCAGTTATGGTTCAAGCAGGTTTAAGTATGTAGAAGAAGATGATGTACCTTAGTGTTGATACATGTATTTATAGTGGAGAGATGAGCAGCTTGGGAAGATGTTACTTAGTGATCAGGTTTGCTTTGCCTTAGAGGCTAAGTAATTGAGCTGCCATGATTAAATGTTGAGGAGTTTGCTGTCATGGTGTCTTTAAGGTTTAGGAGCTTGCTGGCTGTCATGGAGCTTGTTTGTCATGTAGCCATAAATATTAAGGTGCTTGCTGAGATAGCCTTGGTGGAAGAGATAAGATAGCAACATGTATTTATTATGGTGGAGCTTGCAGCCTTCTTGGACTAAGGCTTTTCTTCATTGTGAAGGCTTTTATGTTGGACCTTGTATTTGCATAGTATTTATCCAGATCAGAAGCCCCCCGGCTCGGTGCTTATGCCGAAGGCATGAGGAGCGAGATGTATAAGTCTGCGAGATGATTTGTCTGTTTATCAGACCAGGAAATTCATTTGACTTGCACTTGAAAGCTGCGTTGCGCTTGTTCCTTTATCTGAAACTATGGTCTGTACTTTGTATGAGTACTGGAGAGCTTCATAGTTGTATCATGCAGTTTTATACAGTTCATAATTCATAATGCATATATATTGCGTACCTTTGTTATTGGCATGTTGTTGTATGCCAGATGTATCGCGCTTTAGGAAGGAGTTTGACCCTAGGTGGGGTTCATCCTGCCTTGTATCGTGCTTGATCATGGAGGATCGCGATAAGACTTGGAGGATCACGATGTGAATGGTTCTGATCCGTTGAGAGGATCCTTGTGAGGGAGTCTGTTGATTGGAGGATTCGTGGGAGAATCCTGTCAATTGGAGGATTCGTGAGAGAATCCTGTTACTTGATAGGATCCATGACAGGTATCCTGTTAATTGGAGGATTCATGAGAGAACCCTGTAAGTTGATAGGAACCGTGAGAGGTTTCCTGTAGATTGAAGGATTCGTGAGAGAACCCTGTAAGTTTATAGGAACCGTGAGAGGTTTCCTGTAAATTGGAGGATTCATGAGAGAACCCTGTAAGTTGATAGGAATTGTGAGAGGTTTCCTGTAAACCCTGTAAGTTGATAGGAACCATGAGAAGTGTCCTGTATATTGGAGGATTCGTGAGAGAACCCTGTAATGTTCTTCATTGCGCTTTAACTTGGAGGACTTTTCTTCTGTTTGGTGAAACCTGTAATTTCCATAGATCTCACAGAATAATAACAACATATCATGGAGATGATAGTTGTAACAAGATCATTTTAAAATAATAATGTTGCTGATAGGAAATGTAACATTTGTTTTTGAGTTTGTCTGCATTTCACGCGAGATTTTTGTCTTCGCCTTTTAGCAGTCATGGAGCCCTGCAATCTCTTATGGATTTCACAATAGAAGTAGTTAAGATACCTCAAGATAAGCGCATATAAATCAGATAAACTGTTCTAAGTCTATCTGCATTTTCAGTGAGATTGAGATCTTCACTGTTTATTGTCCATGGGTCCCTGCAACTTGTATGAGTTTCATAACAAAGACATAAGATTATCAAAATAAGTCAGATATGTCACGATTTGTACTGCGTGAGCATCCTGTGAGTTTATGTAGTCTCACAAGAGATATGATCAAAAAGTGATATGAGTATATATCTGATCAAAAAGTGATGTGAGCATATATATAATACCTTCTTAAAGGGGCACATGAAGATTCAATATATGATAGCCTGCTAGGCCTTTATTTTATGTTTGTCATAGTTCAACCCTTGTAGCAGGACTAGGATGATTCATAAAAATTATTCATAAGCCTAGGATGTGCTCAGACTAGACTTTGTTAATTTGACTTTTACTCAAAGCATCCTGCAACTAGGTGGTCATGTTGCCTTATATAACTGTAAACCTGTAATGTAACTTTCTGTGCCATACTGTGATCATAAGCCTAAAAATATTCATCCTTCAAGTTCTTTTATTGCGACATATGGGACCTTCCAGCTCTATAAAACATTGTTTTAATAAACCTTTGGCAGTTCTGTCATCGTAATAATGATATCCAGCCTCACTAAATTTTGGCTACTTGATCAAGTAGATAGTTTGGTTACTGGATCCTTGAGTAAAGTCCCCAACAACTTTAAAGTTTAACCATGTAAAGCAAGTTCAGCTCATGATCATATCCTATAATGAATCAAGTATACTTGCGTGATCCAAATAAAATGGTAGTATACCAAAAGTAATGGCGCGATAACCAAAAAAGTTGACGTACGGATCCTTTAAAGTTGACGTGGGTAAACTTTGGCATACGGTTCAAGGGCTGTGCAAACTCTAGCTTTAGTTTTGAATATTCTAATAAGGATGATGTCCAAAACATGGTCTGTCCTTGCACAATGATGTCCTAAAACTTTAAAATATTCTTCAAAAGGACAATATCCAATATCATGGCTTATCCTTTGGTGCGCGATACTTATCCCTTCGTGCTTCAAAGTAATAGAACAATTTTTATCGCGCGATAGATATGAATGTGGCGCAACACGTATAAATATGATATGTATAAATATGGGCTTTTCAATAAGCATTCAGGTTTGTGGTTTCAGAGAACATAAAAGTGGACAATAGGTAATGGTCACACGTTTTCCACATGTGAAAAGTTGATATCCCTCTCTTAGACTCGCGATATGTATGAGAAGTTTTTAATCATGGTGCCTATGAAAATAACTCAAAAACCCAATGGTCAGACTACAAGCATCCCTTGAACTTCAAATCTGGACATCAATAAGTGTTGCATCGCGCTCTCATTGTACGGGCATCGCGCACTGTTTTGACTTCATTTGAAGAATGCTATTGGCTCTGCGCAATAAATGTCTTTGCACAATATATTTGACCAAACTATTGGCAGAATGCTATTTTACTTTGATAATATATGTTGTGTAACCAATATATTATATCTATTGGCTTTACACAAAGACAAAGCCATTGGCTATGCGCAATAAATGTCGCCAAATATTGTACGTAAGTTTTGATATTATATTATTTTACATTTTATTTGGTCTTACTTTATCTCAAATGATAAGCCTTTTGACCAAGCATGATGACGTCACTTTTAGTAAGAAAGTGTGGTTTATGCATGACTTGGCTAATTTGTGGCTGACAAGTATATACAATTGATACGTGGCAAAAATGGATGCCCCACAATGCTTATATGGTGAACTGTGTGACACAATTTTCGGGATACAGATGGTATGAGATGGTTTATGTGAGATTCACAACATCAGTATCGCGCACTATTGGGAGATATCCCATTAGAAGTGGGATCATTGCGCGGTAATCAGGATAATCCAATTGGCGCGATGAAACATTTCATCCTTGCGCGCAGTAGACAATCATGGCTTGTGCAATGATAATATATTTGCAGTAATAATTACCTCCAGTCACGAAATATAAAAAACACAAGCAGAGTGTGTGTACCTTTTTTGGGTAGGAGTTGAAGCTGTGCGAAAATAATAGCGAGATAGTAAAATAAGAGTATTGGGACTTCCCTGGTATCCTTCAGCGTTGGTTTTGCACATAGCGTTGGTTTTGCACATGGTGGTGGGAGTAGAAATTTGTCGTTCCCACAGACGACGCTAATGATCAGACCAGATAATTACAAATGGGCCGATCATGTGATCTTCCTCTACACAGCCTGTGATCGTCTTGGGTCAGAGCATCTTGCAGTTGGGCCGCTTTATCCCATGGATCTTCTGTGGAACGCGATGGGAGGTGTACCTGCAAGACACTCCGACGCTCGAGTTAGTCATGGTTCAAGCAGGTTTAAGTATGTAGAAGAAGATGATGTACCTTAGTGTTGATCCATGTATTTATAGTGGAGAGATGAGCAGCTTGGGAAGATGTTACTTAGTGATCAGGTTTGCTTTGCCTTAGAGGCTAAGTAATTGAGCTGCCATGATTAAATGTCGAGGAGCTTGCTGTCTTAGTGTCTTTAAGGTTGAGGAGCTTGCTGGCTGTCATGGAGCTTGTTTGTCATGTAGCCATAAATATTAAGGTGCTTGCTGAGATAGACTTGGTGGAAGAGATAAGATAGCAGCATGTATTTATTATGGTAGAGCTTGCAGCCTTCTTGGACTAAGGCTTTTCTTCATTGTGAAGACTTTTATGTTGGGCCTTGTATTTGCATAGTATTTATCCAGATCACATCCTCTAAACAAAAGCAATTTATAATATTAGATAAGTTACGCTCTGTTGGCAGAATATATTTCAATTAGGTATAATATTCAAAGTAGATTAATAAATTCCTCTGCTTTCTTCTTTCTTTTTAATATTTTAGACACACTGCACTAATCTTTCATATAATTAAACTAAAAAAATCTTCCAACATAAATTGAACCGTAGTGGACTGTGCTATCCCTAACGAGACACGATGATTTTTAAAACAAAATTCCAACATAAGTCCCACCTAAAAGAGTAATTCTGAGGAGTGCGTTGGCATTATTACTAAAACATTATTTAATATTAGATATGTATAAAGTTGCGAATTGATAAAAAAAAATATTGATTTCTTTATATAACTAATTAATTCTATGATTATTATAATTATTATTTTTAACTGGTTAATTAAAAATCCAACTCTATACCTCTGGAAGCAAATGGCTGTCAAGATAAAATTTATGTAAATCCTTTATAGAGACTGTTTGGTATGAGAATTTTTGTAGAAATTCTGAAAAAGTGAGATGGAGTAAATTTGTTTTCAATGTTTGATATAAGAAAACTGAAAATATTTTCAATTTTTTTTCTATCATTCTATTTTGCACATCATATTCTTAAACGAAAATATTATCTGATATATGATATTTTTATTTTTATATAACATTAATAAAATTGACTCAACATTCATAATTTTTTTTGGATCTATTAAATATCTTTTCATAATTTAGTCAGGAAAAATTTCACACCATCTTCCCTGACATTTTTTTTTATCAGAAAAAAATATCTCCTCTATTACCCCTTGGGAACAAGATGATATTTTATTGTTAAATAATGGGATATCATCAATTCCATTTAAAGTAGTTGTCAATTCTCAACGACAATAGGCCCCACTGTTGTAACCCAATTTTTTTTTATTATTGTATGAAATTTTATTTAAATTTCACTAAATAATTTTTTTTTATACACATTTCACTGAATAATTTAGATCATCCATTTCCATCGTTAGAAGAATAAGACTCGATTTGAATCTTCTATATTTTTCTATCTTACGTCATTATTAGTGAATGATTATGATTAAATAATGTGATCACATGATCATTTCTCTACATAGAAGGATCCAAATCCAGTAAAACTACAGTTTTATTTAATAATAAAGGGGTTTGAATTTGTCATTTAACATGATACAACAAACTTTCCTACATACATAATATTTTGTGGGATACACACTTTTTGAAGAAAAAAAATAATTATGGCACGCAAAACGAATCTCTATAACATTACACCATCACTTTTCCTACAACATAACTCTTATAAAATTCAATAATAAAATAAGTGTTTAAAAAACAAAAGTAAGTGTTTAAAAATATTAAAAAATGTGTTAAGAAAAAGGCGTATATCAACGACCGTCCATCCCACTACGTGTTCCACAAAAGCAACGGTTAGGATCAACTTAAATCTACAAAGAACAACGTCGGCAATAGAATCCGCAGCCGCAGCGGCTCACGTTAGTCAACTGTCGCTTACTCTGCGCCATCTATGTATCTTCCTTCCCCTTGCGCTGGCATTGCAGCATACGCGTCACGCGCTTAAATCAACGCGTAACACTCATCGCTTCCTCCTCAGTCCTCATTCTCCAAAGTTCAAACATGTCAAACGTTAAATAAAAATTCAACGTTGATCACAAGTGGGTCGAGACTTGGAAAACTTCAAAAAAAGAAAAGAAAAGAAAGAGTCAAAATTAGCTTTCCCCATTTTTCTTTGTGTAGAATTATCCACACCCAAATCTTCAAAATCCCATCTTTTGTTTACTCAGCGGATCTACACTTTGTGTAGTGTTTTTTGCCATGGAATCGAAGAACCCTGCAAGGTTTAAGCTTGGGAAGCAGTCATCGCTGGCCCCAGAACGCCATGGTGAAGAGCAAGAGCTCCAAAACGATGGAGATGTTGTGGATCCAGGAGTGAGGCTTATGTATTCGGCCAACGAAGGCGATGTAGATGGTATCCGCGAGGTGTTGGAGTTGGGTGTGAGTGTGAATTTCAGGGATATTGATGACCGCACGGCTCTTCATATTGCAGCGTGTCAGGGCTTAACTGATGTTGTTGCTTTGTTGCTCGAGAAAGGTGCTGAGGTTGATCCTAAAGATCGATGGGGGAGCACGGTAAGTACACTTTTCTGTACCTGATTTGGTTTAATAGCCTAATTGATTGGGGTTTTGATACTTTGACACAGTTTATTGTTATCGTTACCAATTTTGATTTGATATTGCTTGACTAGTCAAATGCTTTATCTTGTAGTATGGATTCATTCTGTATATTGTATTGCCTGAATAAATGATTGCATGTAGATTGAACCAGAGGCAATTGTATGCACATCTCTTACTGTTAAGGCCTGAGTTTCAGAGTTTTTCTGTATGGGCTGCATTTGAAAGGAAATTAGTACTATTAGATATTTAATTACTGGGCTGATTATTAATCTTATGTCTCTTAAACAGCCACTTGCAGATGCTATATATTATAAAAACAATGATGTGATCAAACTATTGGAGAAGCATGGAGCAAAGCCTCTGGTATGTATGGAGGATTGTAAAATTACGAAGTTGTTGCACTTATTTGTCTTGGCATATCGGTTTCAACTTTTGTATTCTGCTTGTGGTTGCCAATGTGTGTGATTATACTGTTTCAGATGGCCCCTATGCATGTTAATCATGCACGTGAAGTTCCAGAATATGAAATCAATCCTAAAGAACTTGATTTTACCAACAGTGAGGAGATATCAAAGGTAACCACGTTTTTATGATTTATTATTTTTCATTCTGACAGTCAATTTGGTCTGTCTTCGGATTATTTTATATCAGAATCCTCGAGGAACTAATAAGATTTTCTATAATCACATCTCTTATACCCTGATTAGTTTGGGATAAAGGTGATGTTAATGTTGATATCTCTTTTATTTTCAACCGTTTAGATTTGTAGTACAAACTTCTGAATTTGTGTGATTTCCTTTTTTTCTCCCTTTCAATTATCATACTAAGTTCTACTTAATGATTTTTGTAAATTTTATTAATAAGCTGAGCTATACAATAATGAAGTTTTGTGATAAATTTGTTTATGGCCATGTCTTGAGAACATGATTTTTGGGAAACTCTTTCTTAAGGAATTTGACTGTTTTTGAGTATCTAGATCCAGCTTGCAGATTCACTCAGAAAAAGTTTTGGGTGTACATATTTACTTAAGTGCATTAGTCATCTTCAATTCCTTTTCATGTAAATGGTTCTTTCATCTTATAAACTTGCCTTTATTGGCAGGGGACTTTCTGTAGTGCATTGTGGCGTGGGACCCAGGTTGCAGTAAAAAAGCTTGGGGAGGATGTGATTACCGATGAGGAAAAAGTGTGAGTTGCTCATAAACCTTGTGCAAAGATTGTATTAGTTTTTCTGCAATATACTTTCATGATAATTAATATACTTGACTTTTCACAGGAAGGCTTTCAGGGATGAGCTTGCTCTGTTCCAGAAGATCCGGCATCCAAATGTAGTCCAGTTTCTGGGTGCTGTGACCCAGAGTAGTCCAATGATGATTGTGACAGAATATCTTCCCAAGGTTTTTTGTCCTATAATGGCGTGGAACATGGTTTCTTGAATATTGCTTGGGATATTTGTTTGATTAAGTTTAACACTAATATGATTGAAAATGTTCCTTTCTTTGGTCTTATTTCCTCATGTTGTGCAGGGAGATCTTCGTGATTTTTTGAATAGAAAAGGAGCTTTGAAACCATCAACAGCTGTGAAATTTGCACTTGATATTGCTAGGTATTTGACACTCGTGCGTTGATTTTATTTGTTCTTCTGTTTGCAACATTGTGTCCCAAAATCAGCTGTCTTTTTTCTGAGGGGGGTCAATTTTATTTGTCTTATTTCATTTTGATTGATACTTGCAAGTTATTATTATTAGTTATATAGAGAAAAGAGGCGCACAAACTTATTTATCTTGATTTCCTTCTCCTATATGTTTGCATGAGAACTGAGATTGGGTGAAAGTATCTAATTTTGAATTAGGGGAATGCAATGAAGCACAAAATATATGCATAGCATGAATGTTTGAATTGTAAAGAAACATGGGGATAAAATATAATTGTGCCAATTTTTATTTTTATTTTTATTTTTATATTGCTACATAAGGGGGTGAACCGGAGTAGTGGTAAAAACTGTTCCTTCATGACTGAAAGGTCATGGGTTCGAATCCAGGAAACAGTCTCTTTGCAATTATGTAAGGGTAAGGCTGCGTACAAAGATTTCCTCCACCCCACACTCGCTAGTCGGGTTTAACGGGGAGTGGTTTTTTTTTTATTGCTACATCTTATGAGGGTGAGCTTGAAACATTGGTAAAATGCTCCTTTGTGAATCTAGGAAACAATCTCTTTGCAAAAATGCAAGGGTAAGACTATGCATAAGAATTTCTTCACCCCTATTTTGCAAGTCAAGACTTCATTGTTTTATTTTTTGGCTACATCTTTCAGTCTATGATACCATTTGTTAAGGTTGGCAAACAAATGGGTTCAGTTGGCTTTGAGTTGGATTATAATGGATGGGATCGTGTTGTTAGCTACGTGTTTATTGATTAGCCACCCGTTTAAAATAGTAATCACCTGTAACTCTTCCTACGAAAAAATAAAAATAAAAATCTTTAGATAGCTGGTTCCAGGCCTTGATAAAGAGGCAGGTTGTGTTTGGCAATTGCCAACTAACGGAAAGCTTTTCGAAGCTTGTATGACATGGTTAAAGATACATCTTCCCCATGGTTGGATATGGCTTGAATCTTGATTCTTGTATAATGATTACGTTTGACCCATTTGTTAGGATGAGACTCAAATTGCCTATGTATATATCATCTAAAGGAGTGAACCTTGGTATACAGAACAAAATTGGCTCCAGTTCTGTCTTGACATTATTCTATCGAAATTTGGAGATCATAGAGCAGGAAAAGGTCTCATGATTAGAAGATGGACATATTGGGTGCTGATAATGAGGTGGTCTGTTCTGGATCCAATGTGGGTCGAACTCAGTTTTGGAAGTGGTTGTTCAGGTGCCGTTGCTTGCTTTGCTAATGGTTATTTACATCACATGATTCTAGTAGAGTGGGGTAAGCTCTGCTTTCAGCTGATCACTTGATGGGATATGAGATCCTCTTCAAGTTTGCTTACATTCATCCCTCCCTATCTCGGCATAGAGAACCGTCATCCCACAAGTTTGACTAAGATTGAGTGGAAAATGGTGGGATTGTGATAAAGGAGAGAAAATGTGTTTTTGGAGTGTAGAAAGAGCTTCAGATTTCCTGCCCTAGTGGCTAGTGTTGCCTATATAGGAGAGATAAAGAAAGCGTTTGAGAAACTGGAAATTGGTAGAAACTGAAGAAAAGTGAATAAATATAAGAAGCTAAAGGTTTATAATGTAGTTAATTTTTTTTTGCATAGTTAAATAGGTAAATGGATCTCTAAGGGTTTATCCATTGAAACCCATGTTTAATTGGACTATGTAATGATCAAATCCGTTTGTGCTGTAACTTAAGTGGGTGCATATGGATGGGACCAACTTATAGAGTTGGATATAGGTGGCTAAATGGATTTGGCTCACAATTGGCAGCCCTACTTTCTATATGACCACAGAGAAACAGGTTATTAGTTTGATGAACAGGTATTCAATACAATTTTGAAAGATGCCTTCTTCGTACATAATTATTCAACAGTTTTCCTGTCTGAATTTTTGTAATTGCATGCCATGCATGGAACTTTGTTTTAGGAGTGTCATGGCTTTAGCATTTCTCATGGATTCATACTAGCTGGAGAAAAATCTATTTTACCTATTAAACACAGTTTCTCAAAATTCATTTAATGTGAATCATGTTTAGAGGAGACATTTATTGGGTTCTGATTAATGGTTAATGATGTCTCTGCTCCTTTTATATTTGTCTTTAGGGATACTAAACGTGTTCCTGAATGCCATTTTTTTATTTGACATTATGCAGGGGAGTGGGTTATTTGCATGAGAATAAGCCATCACCCATTATTCACCGTGATCTTGAGCCTTCGTAAGTTTCTTTGATCAATTATTTTTTTCCTCTTTTCTTTTATGTGAAGTCCATGTCTAGTTTAATAGTCTGATACAGTATACACTTTTTATCAATGTTGCTTGTGAGTAAGCTAACAGTAATATATTGCGGGATGATTCCGGGCACCTAAAAGTTGCAGACTTTGGGGTTAGCAAGTTGCTGGCAGTTAAAGAAGTTAGGCCTCTAACTTGCCAAGAAACTTCTTGTAGGTGCTGCTTTTCTTCAGAACTGTCATTAATGCACACTTGAAATATCCAAATATCTGAAATACTATATTATCTTTATTCATAAAAAATAGGAAAATATTTTAATATTTTTCATGCGGTGAACTTTGACATGCTGCTTCATGGACTAATTTTCTGAAACTGGGAAATTTGTTTTATTTTGTTCATAGGCCGCTATATAGCTCCAGAGGTTTTCAAACAAGAAGAATATGACACTAAAGTGGATGTATTCTCATTTGCACTAATTCTGCAAGAGGTAACAGATACTTTCGTAGGAGTGGTTTCCAAGTTTCATTATATTTCATGATTTGATCTCTTATTTAATAATGATAAGGAGTTTATTATTAATATAAATAGGGGTTAGTGTTTCGTATTTTGTATCACATCCTTCACATCAATACCACTATAATTTTATCATTATGAATATTCAACCCTCTCTCTTTCTCCTTCCCTACCTAAAGCTGTATAATTTCAACATCGTATCAGATCGGTGTTATCTTTGCTAAAATTTGGAACTCTACAATAACATTGTTATCTCCATAATTCTTTTATTCCTATTGGTAGTGAGCAAATTCTGGCCTCTTAAACCAAGACCAGCATCACTTTCTATATCCTCTTTCTCTCTTTTTCACAACTCTGGGTGTCAGATCTACCCTCATCCACTCATCTTTTTACCTTGCTGATGTTGCCACAGCTTTGACGTGTCTAGATCAGCCAGGTCCTAAAATTGCGTCGCCATTGGAGCTCCAACCTGCCATGATGTGCTGTTCACTACATCTGAAGAGTTTACCTCTTTGCGGGTGTGAAAGTGCGTGAAGTCCTCTTTTCAACTGTTATCTTGTCTTGATAGGACCAACCCGACGACATCCAGCCTCTGCTGTCTTGGTTTGTGACCCTCCAAAGGGTATTTGGCTTCATTTTGGGTCTCATCATTTCCTTGCTTGTCCTGCCCGCTCTACTGCTGTATTTTCGGGTCTGATCTAGTTTCTTCTTGGCCTTTTTTTGGGGTGTTTGCTTGTTATTCCAGTGTCTTTAGGTTATTGTTAATTCTTCATCTCTTTTCTCTTCCCTTTTTGGTATTATTTTTGCTCTTCCTATGCAAAACATGGCACTAGTGGATAGTGAGAATGATAAGGTAACATCCCTTTCTGAAAATGATCATTTTAGCAGTCGATCATACCATTGGTGACTTCTCTTGCTGATGACATTTTGGTCACTAACGAAGATCATACATCTAGTGACTTCGCGTAATGCTGATGATCATTTCGAAAATTCATCAACAGTCATACCAGTGGTGGCTTTTATTCATGTCAATGATCTTTCCAATGGTGACTTATAATTGCTGCAATTCACACAAGCCCGGGATTTAATTTATTTGGTTTCCTAGTTTTGTGGTTTGAAGCGTCCCAATGCTGTTCTTGATAAATTTTGAGAAGTTTTAGCACAATGTGTAATTACTTGCTAAGAAATTTTTGTTGAAGATTATTCCATCAACTCTTCTTCCATGCAACATTCCAACCATTTTTTGGAGAAGTTTTAGTTCTTGTGTATAATTTCTTGCTAAGAAAATTTTGGAGAAGTTTAAGTGTTACATAAACCAAGTTTTTTTAATTTTGATCCATTTTATTTTTTTGTGTCCATATGCTGTATGAAACTTTTCTTGACTCCAAGTTGACTTAACCTCAACAAGGTTCATAACGTTGGTAAACCAACTTCCTGCGTAGCATTTAAACTACGTTATTTTTCTTTGTAAATCAGCTATGCACAATTTCAAAATCTTTTTAATTTGGTGATTTAGAGGGCTAGCCTTAGAGCAGCGGCAAGATTGCTACTTGTGACCGGAAAGTCACGTGTTCGAGTCTAGGAAACAATCTCTTTGCAAAAATTTAAGGGTAAGACTATGTATAATTGACCTTCACCCTTACCCTCCCAAGTTGGGAAGCCTTGTACACCGGGGTTTAATTATCTTATTTCCTAGCAAATCCAATAATTTCAACTCTCTGACTGCATGCTATTTTGGTATGGAGTTTCTGGCTACATTTATTAGTGTTACGGAATAATCGTAGCTTTCCCGTGAATGGTAAGATTGATGGACGGTGTGTCTTGGGACGAAATGGAGAAAAGCTATAAGCATGGTGGAGGGTTAGATCCGTTATTATTCCTGTGTTCCATATGGTCCTTTTTTAGTCATTTTTCTCTTCATCTCCCTCTTTCTCTCTCTGTTTTTTTTTTCCTTCTTTTCTTTTATTTCTTTTCCCCTTTCCCATATTTTTCTCTTATTTATTTTTATTTTTTTATTTCTTACTTTCTCATTCTTTTTTGTCCTCCTATATATCTCTATCTTTAGTTTATTTTAATATACTTTCCCTTTTAATTATTTCCTGCTTTATATATATATATATATATATATATATATATATAGGGAGGGTTATATTTACAAACTTTTTGTTTACAAACTACGTTATGTACTCTCGGAAGTACACTAGGTTACACTATGTACTTCTGGGAGTACATAGTGTAATTTGCAAAAATTTGTAAAAAAAGTTTGTAAACGGATCCTTTGACACCGGTGTCAAACTTTGAAATTTGACACCAAATCCTAATCGTTAATTTCCGCCAATCAACGGTTATCATTTATTGGGAATTAATAATTAATTAATAAGTTTGATTGGCGGAAATGATAACCGTTGATTGGTGGAAATCAACGGTTAAGATTTGGTGTCAAATTTTAAAGTTTGAAATCGGTGTCAAAGGATCCTATTCCCATATATATATATATATATATATTTTTTTTTTTTTTTTTCAATCTCTTTGTACCTTTTATTTGGGTTCATCTACCACCAATCCCTACTAGTTTTGGAGAAACGTGGTGTTGATTTTGATGTCCCGTAAATCATAAGATCCTAACTTGCTATAGTCATTATTGATGCTTCTTATATGTTATGCTTCAGATGATTGAAGGCTGTCCTCCTTTTTCTGCAAAAAATGAAGATGAGGTTCCTAAGGTATATGCTGCAAAAGAGCGACCGCCTTTCCTAGCTCCTGCCAAGCGTTATTCCCATGGACTTCGAGAGTAAGTCTTGGATTTTTCTTGGGTGATATTTCCTGTCTTGTGATTTCCTTTTCTTGAGAATAGCTAACAGGATGTTAAACTATTTCCTCATCTTAACTTGTAACTTATAATCTTTTGCTAATAAATTTATTAATAAGGTACGAGTATTTTTTCCCATCTGATTTGAAAATTATTAAGTATGTTCATGTCTGTACAACTTTTCTCATTTTACAGCACAAGTCATGCTAACTTTTAAGTAAACGTGATCAGTAGGCCATAGCATGCATCACTCATACATTACTATTTTGTCTGTTTTGTACTATGTTTTGTACACCCTCTTGTATCAGCGTAAAATTACAAACTGAACTTGATGATTTAACATAATTTCTCTGCCGAATTTTACTTTTTCTCATTTAATAATGATTTGTTACATTATTTACATTTTGCTGATCTTTCAATGATATCTACGTACAGATTGATTGAAGAGTGCTGGAATGAGAATCCAGCAAAGAGGCCAACATTTAGGCAAATAATAACAAGACTGGAGTCCATCTACAATATAGTTGGTCAAAAAAGACGTTGGAAGGTTATCATCTCTCTCATATATCTCCCCCCTCCCCTGAACCAGACACTATTGCTTTCATATGCTTGTTCAAAAGTGTGTGAACTGGACTGAATGCTTATTGTCAGTTTATAAATGTCAGATTTTACTAATGGATATTTTATCAGTTGATCTCTGGATATATAACACAATTTCATACTTGACAAAAAATGGGTTACTTAAAATGTTGTCTGTATTCAAATATAGCAGTTGGCAATTTAAATTTTTTTCCAACATGAAGAAAAATGGCACCGTGTTTGGTTTATCTAAACAGATTTTGGTGATTACAGAACATGTAAAGGAATTGTAACATTGACACTGTTTTCCTCTTGCTCCTTGAAACATGTGCAGGTTAGACCATTGAGATGCTTCCAGAATCTGGAAGCTTTATTGAAGAGGGATCATTCAAATGGAAGCAGTAGGAGTGGTTCATCTCGCTCCACAGCAAGCCGTATATGAAGGAGAACATTGGTGTTGTCCTGTAACTTGAATATTGGCGTGAAGATAAAGATAGCAATCGGATTTGACTTGAGATGGAGCATTGCAACGTTTTCACGTGTGTATTCCCAGGTTCATGGTTGTGTTTTTGGCTTTCAAGATTCATTATACTCTCAACGATTTATTTCCGACCAAATTATATCTGGCTATAGAATTGCATGTAACATAAGCACATGTTCTAGGAATTTGCTCCTTGTCATGTACATTGTGTATGTATTATGTAGCAAGACGATTTTTTTGGGTAAACACTATGCAATAAGACTTTTGAATAGATTTTTAGCCGAAGAACTTCAACAATCAAAGCGAAACTGGAAATTCGGCTCATGTATAACATTAATACTAAGCAATGTTTTCTGACATGGGGATATAAATTAATTTAAATATTTTTGTTAATAATTACTTACGAGAGTCACTATTAAAACTTAAAAGTACACTTAAATATTGAATTCAATAATTAGAAAATGAGATTAGTGTTTATCTTTTTAAAAGACATAAAGTTGTCTTATTTTAAGATAAAAAAAGATATAGATAACAAAAATTATGAGAGGAGAAAGTGAGATTTTTTTAAATTTAAATTTTAAATAAAAAACTTTACTTTTAACTAAAAAGATTATTTTTTAGAAGGATAAATATTTTTCTCGAAATAAGTGATTTTTTTTATTTTTTATTTTTATAAAAAAACTAAATAAGATAAGAATATAGAGGAGAGAGTTAAAATATTGTCCTTGCACATTGCACTCAAGCATTGAACTACCAAATAAGATTTAATTTTGATTCACGTTATCCTTCAAAGGGATTACTTCAGAATGATATAAATTTGTTTTCCTGTTGATATTTGTATCATTGTCAAGTAACCATTTATTAACTCAGAGGAAAGGCATATAAAATAATATAAATATGCGTGGCATCTAACCATTAATTAAGCAACGAGTATTGTGACAATAACGACGATCACAAAATCAAAGCATTCTTGTCTAACACAAGATCCACTTAAAATAAAAAGAAAGATTTGAAAATTTATTATAAATGAAAAAAAAAAAAAATACTTTGCTTTCTGCCCTTCAATCCTACATACGGCTTATCATGTTTTAAAAACTTCAATATGTTACTTACTTTGATTCACATAAATATCAAGATGATGACAAAGAACCCCAAAATTAAGGGAATGGCACGTTTAGGTACAGAAAGTCCTTTATTCAAGTTTTTTCTCTTAACAAAGTCTTGCTTCTAGTCCCCAATAAAAATATAAGTGGTTGAAGAAGACCACAGTTTCAGTATAAGATTGTGAATGGAGTCAGTCAGAAACAAATCTATTACCAAATATGGGGCTAACAAGAGTTAGCTCAAGTTCCCAAAGTATTTTATCTTCCATGGATCATAATCTGATTGAGAAGCCCCACTGTCCTTCTTGTGAGTTGTAACAGCGGATCCTCTTATCAATCATGGGAGAAATACAGTAAGAGCACATCTTCCTATATATTTTCCTGTGGAACTCCAAGTACCAAAGGGTATTTTCTTTTCTCTAGTGAAAGTGTAGATCCTCTCACATGCACTTAACAAATAAGTTGGCTTTATTTTGAAAAATATTATTAATAAATTTTCATAACTTTAAAATTACGATTATAAAAAATAATACAAACCCCGGTTAATGAGAACGAGGTGAGGGCAGTTTTTATACGCAACTTTACTGTTACGTAATTGTAAATTAGTTGTTTTTCAATAATTATTTCGCCGTCATCCTTAAAAAATAATAATAAAATAAAAAGTAAATTTCAAGCATATCCTTTCTTAAATTTTAGTTTTAAAAACTAATTTTTTATTATTATTTTACGAGTTAGTTTTATAAAACAACACTTTTTAAACCAATTTTGTTAATTGAACTAGAATTTGAAATGATGATAATTTGTCTTTGATTCTTGAAGACATTCTTATATTATTAACTAACATAAAAGGGTATGTTGTGAGATGGGAGGGGTGTGGTTCTACTAAAACCCGAGAGCGAAGCCAGGATTTTGCTACAGTTGCTAGAGCAAAGAGCATAAAGTGAATGCAAAATGACGAAATAAAAAAAGACAAATGACGAGATAGAAAAAGACAAAATGAAGAAGAAAGAAAGAAAATGAAACATGGAAGAGTGGAAGAAAAATAAAAAAGTTGCGGAGAAAGGAAGAGTAATTATTAATTAAAATTGGTAAGTGATAGTGACTTTTTTTTATATATTTTAATCGGTTCATCCCTTTATAATTATTTTAATTTGGGATAGGTTCCAAGATTAAGGCTTTAAATTTTTTTTTAAAATAATACTGAGAAAGATCAAACACCTATTTTCTCCCTCACCTGCTCAGTTCCTTGGTATCAACTCATTCACTACTCTTATTTGAAACAAAATAGATAATACTTGATGAAAGTAAAATTTAATTTTTTGAGTTTTTCACCATTTTTCAAGTTAACTTCTTTTAGGAATTTTTTTTCAAACTTTGATAATGGGTAAAGATCAGCTTTATTTAAGAAAAAATAAATCTTTTTATATAATTGGAGGGACCATGAATTAAAAACTACACAATAATATTAAAGTTTAAGGAAAAAACAAGTATCATGTTGTAGAACAATTTTCTTATCATGCTATAGAGAGAGATAATAAGTGTGGGGTTCATCATGTTTAAAAAAAAAAAAAAAATACAGAACAAATATCGATGTATGTGTAGAAAACTTTGAATTTGTGGTATAACATAACAAATGCAAAATCTTAAGTTTAAAAACGTGAGTGGAACCCCGCATCCACAGGTTTCCACTAAGAAGTAAGAACCATTTTTTACCTATGTTAGATTAATTGGTGGATTTACTCTATATCTTTTATTATAACATGACACTCTTGTGTTGGTAAGTAATATTAGAAAATTTTGATCCATTCCATTCCATCTTCAACACTGCTTCCATGGCAAAGTTTATTTCTTTTGAAGGACGGGGCGAAAGAATTGATAGCATTTATGGCTTTAATATTTTTTATGTTGCTGGAGATAAAATTTTTTGCAGCAACACATAGAAAGTCAAGATATGCACACAAATCTTAATGTAAATATAAATATGTTTGTTGCAAAATTTCTCTTCTACTGTCAATCTGTCATTGCAGAAGATACCAAACCTAACATTATAGCTAATTTTTGCATATCATTTTACTTGGAAGACTTTTTTATTTTTATTTTTAATATTAACTATTTCTCCTAGTAACCTGTACATTTCTCTTATTTTTAATGATTTTTATCCGTATGTCCCAAACGTTAATGCTTATATTTTATTTACTGGGGGACATTGAAGTGTAATTTTTGTACTCAATTCATGAAGAATCAATCATTCGTCTTTTTTTTTTTCTACCACTCATGAATTTTTTTATTATTCTTATTATGTATATATTTCCATACTTTTTAAGTATGAGATTAATTCTTACACAAAATATTAAGAACCAAAATTTGACTTCTTGATTAAAATTAATCTCATTAGATTTCAAATGACTTATCACTTAAAGTAAACCTTTGTGGCTTCTTCTCTCATGATCTTCTGATTTTGAGAAAATTAAACCCTATAATAATAATAATAAAAAAAGTAAGAATACAAAGTCAAATATACAATTGGATAGAAACGAATATAATTATTTAGTATGAGTACAATTATTATCTGATGATACTTGCTCCATTTTTCAATTAAACGATAGATTTAGTAACCGGTGGCATCACTGAATAGGAAATATTTGCAGGACATTTAGCAGCATACATGTTTTCCCCTAACGGAACAAGACCAAGGAATTACTCTATTAAGCAAATTTAAGAAGCTTTAGGGCACTTTCAAATCAAAATATTAATTGGTAGCTGAAAATGGTTTAAAGTCTAAACTTAAAGAAGCCAATCCAAATGGCAGGTATGCTTACCTATTCGTGAAGAGATAACAAATTTTCCAATCTGATATATCACTGAGTGTGGAAGCAACGTTTCCCCATTTGGACAGTTTCAAATCTGCAAGCAAATTTGTTGCCTTTACCTTTTTCTTGTTTGAGCACAGACCGTGTGCCGTAAGGCAAAGGTCTCAAAATACAAAAGACATATAGAGCCTGTGAATGCTAAACTATATTATATAGCACAAACTAGTTGTCCAACTTTAGCATAATGAAGAATCTAATAACATGAATTTTCCAATTAGTGGGGAACCATATGAACCATAGAGTCCAACCCAACCATATTATTTTGAGAAAGCTTTGCACGTAATGGACATGTAAGCTTCACTTCAACTAAAGTGTTTCATCTTCTAATTTCACGACAGTTAATTATTGCTTTATAGTATAGTATTCGTACGGAACATTTAAGGTCTGCTTGCTTCAATTGAAGATATATGGGGCAAAATACAATGTTGCTGAGCATGGAAAACTCTTAAATAATATAACTGAGTTGCTTTGTAATCATATATTTGTTGTACTTACTCCTGCAAATTGTGGTTGAAATCTTGCTCTTGAATCACATTTTCAGTATCTGTTGTGTGTAAATTTTAGTTCCTTGGTCAAATATAAATTCGGTTTTCCTCTTACTTTGTTATCAATCTAAAGATAATTTTATAAAATGACATTGGGGTCAAAATTAAGACCTATATGAAGTTGAGTGTTTTGTTTATATACAGGCATTAAAACCTCACATAAAGTACTTGTTTATCTTTTAATAATGTTTAAAATTTTACCTACTTAATGATCAGAGTTTATATTATATCTTATTAAGCCGATAACAGAGTTACGGATTTCAATTATTTTACGATCGGTCATAACATATAAACGCTGATAATTAAGTACTTAATTAAAATTTCAAAATATTACTAAAGTGACTTTATAAACTTAAAAAATTAATAAAAAGATGAAAATATAATAGAAATTCAATGCTTGAATCACATCAAAATGGTACATATATATTAACACTCATAATTGACCAATTATTTCTTCAACTGATGCCTTCGTTCCTTATATCACTAAATTTAATATCATTGTTTACCAAAATAATAATAATTTAATATCATTTATGTTAAAAAAAATTAATGTCAATTCACTTAGCTTTTTTCCCCTTTTATCAAGCAATCAAAATGTAAAAAGGCCATCGTTGGTTCAGACCTACTCACCTAATAATTGAATCAAATTCCAGTTGTCAGGCTCATTAAAGTTCTAACAATGGCATTTCTAGGCAACTTTGATGAGTCACTCGGTAATTTGAATTTTATTCTTTTACTCTTTTCTGATTTATTCTGGATGCTGTGTAGTTTTTTAAAATTATTTCTTCACAGAAAATGTATGTGATTAAGTTTTTTTTTTATATATTTTCAGTTCATATATTTTAATGTATAATTTAAAAAATACTATATTTTTTTTTTCTTGTTAATGTAATTATTAGTGCAAACGTAGCAACTAAAAATAAAAACAAAATAAATCAAATGCATCCTAATTAATGCGTGTGTATATAGACACCCCCCACTATCACATATAATGTCTGTAAAAATAACCAATAATTATCTTCTAGAAGATGAGCATAGTCTGACATATATAAAATTGTTCACATACTAGAATGTTTTCAGAATGATGCTCTCCATGATTCAGATTTAATTTTTAAGTTAGTCTCATCATAAAAGTTTGTCGTATATTATCTTAATATCTGATATATAAAACGCTTAGGGCTGCAACTGCAATCACATGGCAATATTATTGCTTCAATTTCCTGTGATTATTCACGCGGGGATGGGAGAAAATTAATGCACCTTATATAGTTTTGGACTTGGAGCCAACCACCTAATAAAATGCTCATAATAAGATTTCCCTATGAAGGGGGGACTTTGGCTCTAAAATAAACCATCATGCTTGGCATGATCACTGGCCATGGAAAACGGGAAGTATGGAAAATATTAATTGTTATGTTTTCTTGGTTGTGATACAAATGTGCCAGTATAAACATAATGATTTATGTCAGCAAAAAAATAGATCTTGTTTATTATTTCCAATATTTCTCCCTTTCGAAGGTTGTAGTTTCAACATAACATGGGGTTCCTACTAATTAAGGGTGATTCCACAAGGAAAAAAAATGGTTATAACAAGTACCAACTTCCAACTGCTTTGTGTTTTTTCCAAGTACATCATTGCCCTGTAGAATGTGTAAAAAGAGAGATAGGAGGCCGTATAAATAACAAAAATTATATTCAGCTCCATGTGACTGCCAAGACAAAAGTTCCTTCATATCATGCCTACGCCCTCAATCCAACAGGAAAAAAGAGAGAGGCTGAAGCATGAGAATGGTTTTTTGAATAAGTGGAACCTTTAGGCAAAAAAGGTAGACTTTATACATTCCAAATCCAAAAGACCAATCAACATTATACACAAGCATAAGTCACTTTTTTTCTTTTCTTTTTTTCTTTTTTCAGTTGCCTTTTAAAATTTTAATCAGGCTAAATTCATTGATCCTCATACTCCATTTTATATAACTTGTAGTAAACTTCTTCTGTTAAAGCTTGGCACCACTTAGGAAACTTTACAGAGAAGCATCATGGGTAAACATCACATTACAAATACTTGCATAAACTTTTCATTCGTAAGGGAAAGAAGTACTAAGATTTTTCTAGTTCTGTTGATCTAACTAGTCAGTGGTGGCAGAGGACACTCAATTTATCTTCTACATCTTTTTGGGTCGTTGAATTTGGACCCATCAACTAAAATTTATAGGCTTATAGCAAAAGGCCAAAGGTAATAAATAAACAAGGGGAGGAAAATGGAAAACAGATTTATACTGTAATAGGGAATTACTAGCATCTACCAGTTATCATTTTGGGTTTTCTTTAGCAAACATCAGTCACCCTAAAGTAGAGTGAGATGAGAGCAGAAAAATGTTACCCAATATAGCTTGAGTATTTATGTTGATCTTCAATATTCTTAAGCTTAGGAAGAAAAAAGTGCTATTGACTTTTAAGGAAGGACCAAGGACACTAATTCTTACTTTTGTTTAAGAGTAGTATTTCATGACATCCTTATCAGATTGTTAAACAAACTGATTGTTATTTGCTTCAATATCTAGTTCAATTCACTTTGATTTTGGTTGACTGTTCCTCCAATAATCCATTGCCGTTATGGCACTCATATTCATGAAAGTTGTACAAAGGTTTTTTTTTTTTTTTTCCACACTCTTGGGCATGCAGCATTGAGGGTATCAAATCACTAGGAGTTAGTGGTGAGGGACTTATTGCAGTAGACAGGAATCTACGATGTGTCTAGTTCCTTAACTTACACATGTAACAGGCTCAAAATCGTATATTTCAAGCATCTTAGGTGGCGTGGCAATAACACAAACAATTGACTTGATTCTTTGGAGGATGTTAATTGTAGCTTAAAATGTGCCTGATGATGAGTTATTAAGGCTGTTAATACCGGATAGTTCATGCCTTAGTTCTGATAGAGTTACTTAAACAAGAGCAAATTCCTTGTACCCACAAACCCCAATTCTTTGAATTCAATTTAGTTCCCATTTGAGTTAAACTTTCTATTTAAGCATGTGGGAGTGAAAGCTAGTACTTGAATCAGTTGAAATCATACAATAGCTTGACGACAAAGAAGGTGAGATTGTGACAACCTACATAGTACATACTATGCATTTATGAGATTAGGTCTTGCATTGAAGAACTGCAACGCGTAGCATCATTTGAAAGCCCTATAGAGAATCATGTAATTGCTTTGTGGTCCCCTGATGCAAAGAATATATTACTCCTCAAAGGAACTGCAGCTTGTACTTTGATCCTCTTCCAACTTTACAGTAAAGAAAGAGTGAATGACATTCTCTTCCAAGACTCACTCATCCATAAATTTTTCATTTCATAATAATGGCATTTGATTTTGAAGTTTAATTTTGTATATATTAAGGGAAAATAATTATAAAGAAAACATAAATATGACTTTCCTCTATCTGTTGAGACAATTCTTTGAATTACAACAATATAAAGTCCAAGTACATAGAACTATTAGAACAAGTACTAGACTATGCTTGATGGAGCTAAAAGAGAGGGATTTTAAAGAAAGATAAAAGTTACTAATTACTCATCATGGTTACATGTTTTATTAAAAGTAGGAGAAGAAAGGAGGGGCAATGGGTTCTCCTACATTCCCAAACAACAATAAAAGGGGGACCTCTTCCTCTCTTGTCTTACCTTTCTCTGCTATTTCCCATTCCTCCCAAACAGGCCCTTAATCAGAGACTTCTCATAAGGCATCAAGGTTCTGATTTTTTTAAAAAAAATTCTTTTTCATGTATTCCACTACTTGTTTTGCATAATTGGTTCTCATTGAAAACCATGCATAACCAATAATTGAGAGGTCTATATATGCCGAGTGATGACACATGCATTTCTTTAACTTTAGCAGCATTTGGATGGCTGAAGCAAGAGGCATGTGGTACCACTTACCCTCAACTTGTGGTCCTCATAGCAGATATGGGCAAGATTTTCTTGTTGTGAAACATAACGAGTTTGACCCATGAGAAAATGGGTTATCTCTCTGGCCTTTCCATTTCAAAGCTAAATATAATTAGAATTGAAGTTATGAGCAGAAGGTGAGTTGGAAGGTTTAGAAAAAGGTTAAGCAATTTGCTACAGAGCAAGAAAAAAAACATATGGAATGACTTGTCCTGAGCAATAATGTTGTCACTATAGTGATACCTCAAATTTCTAAGTACCTGCAAATAGAGACTACCCCTGGAACATTCTGTCAATACCATGAGGTATTAACGCACATTTGTTAGTCGTGACGTGTGTGTACTAGTAGGGGACATACTAGATAATATGAGGTAAGAGATTTTGGCAAGGAAACTATGCAAATGAACCAATAAGGGAAGATAAGCGATGTAAGGTAACTGACATATGATAATATAGTTTGAGACACCTTAATGGATTAATTTTCCATCTAAAGATAATGCTAATTTTTTTCGATATTCTATAGTTTTGTTGTTTCTATTTGTTCACTTAACTTTCAACTTGCAAGTGAGTATTGGCCCAAAGGATTGATTTTTAGGATAAAGGTAGAATTTAACTGCTTAATTATTCACACAGCCTTTTCAAAATGGGTAAGGAAAAGATAGCACATGGTGGGTACCTTGCTTTGAAGATTAGTGTCTAATATTCTTTATTTTATTATTTTTTTCATTTTGATAAATAAATTAGTAAGGGGAGGAGAAAATAAATAAATATGCATAATTAATTAGGAAGATAAAATAGGACTAGCTAGCTACTGAAAATTACTTTCAAAAGATACTGTTATTCTTTGTCATAAAAATGTAAAAAGTAGGATTGCGACATAGAAAAGTTTTTCCATGCTTCCCTTTAAATAATATATCACAGTATCAGTTCCGGAGATGAAAGGCAACAAAAAAGAAGTCGTTGGAATAATGCAAGTATACAACATATTTACTCACATGAAAATACCGGCACTTTTTAAGCACTTTGTTCTGTATCTTTATAATACGGTCCAATAACTTAGGCGGGTTATAGTCCATAACCCAACCCCGAAGTTCAAGCTGTGACTCTTCTAAGTCCGTTTGGATCATTTTTTTTTTTTTAAATTAAAAACTATTTTTAAACTAAAATTAAAAAAAAAAACTTAAAAAAAAGAAATTATTTGATGATTATATAAAAAATTTAGCTTAAAAGTAACTTAAAAACTTAAACCTTATTTCAAGAAAAATCGATAAGAGATTAAAAAAAAGTTCCTAGAAGGAGCTTTTGGCTTTTTTATTCATTACAAGAAAAAAAAAATTATTATAAAAATTTTTGTAAAAATTTATTTGGCCAATCTTCTACTTATAAGGAAAAGAGACATTTAAAAAAAAAAAGATGATCGAAACAGGCACTATATCTCAATTCACACATTCATTATATAAAAATATCCATTATACCATGTTTTCAGCCCAAAACTCACAAGTTACATCCCAACCTAGCTATATGAATGAGGATAAATATCCAAAGGTAAAATACTTACAATTTCTTTAAAAACTTAATTACTCTAGCGTTTAGTTACTTAGTCCCTTTATAGGTACCTCCACAGTTCCTCCTCACAACACAACCATCGTTATCAATTAACATAATGCATGTCTAATATCTAGAATCTAGCCGGGTTATTCAGCCAAATCCCAATTCCAAAGTATGTTCTAAGAACATCGACCCATATGTGTGGAAAATTGTAAATTTATTTAACACTAGAAGAATTGTAATTCCACAACCTCATAAGGATATTACTAAGAATATTTCAGATAAACAAATATCTTTTAAAAACTGAAAGACAAATACTTATTTTTTAATATATTCAAAAATTAAAATTAAATATGTTTGTATACTAACATATCAATTTTTGTTTTATCAAATACCTATTCGTATAAATAAATATTTTTATGAAAGAATTCAATAATATATAAAACAATTTATAATTATTATTTTGTTTTTTTTACATAACTCGATCAATTAATAGGAAGGTGACAGTGACACGGAGATCATGAAGGGCATGCTCAAAGTCACCCATATGGCCTTGCACTCAACATTAAAAGATGACTATGGTAACATGTGGGTTGTGGTTGTTGTTGTTTTATTTGAGGGGTTTGCATTCATCATTTAACATGATCACAAAAAGTTTCCTAGACACACAACATTTTGTGGAACCCGCATGTTTTGAAGAAAAAAAAAAATTACGGCACGTAAAACGAATCTATATAACATATCATAATTACTTTTCCTACAACATAACTATTATAAAATCTTTTATTTTATTATAGAAGCTCTGATTAGGGAAATATCTTCAGTACTACAGTAGTACTGAAGACTCGGTGCATCGTTTACTCAATTTAGAAAATATAATATATTTTCTTTACCATTTTACCCTTACTTGTACGGTTATTTTCTCCAAAACCATCACCATTTTCTACTTTTAGTAAAGGAGTACATACTACAGTAGCACCAAAGATGTGTCTTCGATTAGAAGCTTTTCATATAGGGTTTAATGTTTGCCATTAATTTAAATGATATAAATTATGTCATTTTAGGAGAGAGATAGACACAAGGAATGAAAATCACGTGGGAGAAAGTGAGTGGTTTTTTTTTAATTTAAATTTTAAATAAAAAATATTTTTTGTGTCTATCTCTCTCTTAAAATGACATAAATTTATGTCATTTAAAATGACAAACACTTTTTCCTTTCATATAAGGAAAAATTGTGTGTCGACACACACTTAGGAGTGTTTGGTAGGAGTTTTATATTAAGATATCCATGCAAATGAGATTAGTATTTCAAGTTATCCATGTTTCGTACAAGTTTTTAAAAAATTTATCCAGTAAATTGATTTGCCCGTCATTTACCGTTTCTTTGAAAATTGTGATGAAAAAACACTGTTTAAGAATACCAATTCGAAGGTGATATTTTGAGATTATTGGCAAAATGGAAAAAGGAGCGCGAAGTAGATGACGAAAATGATCCTCTTCTAACTCTATTCGTGTGTACTGTGCAATATTATTTAGTCAAGGGTTGCTTTCGTAATTTCACCCCATTTCCCCAGGTATTTTTAACCTTCAGCCAAACATAGACTCAGGAAACTTAGACCAATTTCTCCAATAATATTTTGGCCTAGCAAATAACTTTTTTTAACTTTCCTAAAAAATACACATTCCCAGTAATTATAATTCCTTGGTAATTTTTTTTCTTCTCTACAAAACGCCCCCTTATGTCTTTTTAGGAGAGAGGTAGACACAAAGAGGTGTGGGTTCTATTGAAAAAAATAAAAACAAAAAAAATAAAAATATGGGTTCCACTTTTTTGTATTTATCTCTCTCCTAAAATGACTTAAGTATGTGTCCTTTTAAATGACACACATTTTTTTCTTCATATAAAGTATTTTTCTATTTTTCCTTTATTAAAAAACTATTTTTTAAGAGTTTTTGTGAAAATGTATTTGATTTTGGGTTCTCCTTTTAAGAAGAGAATTAAAAAACAAGTTGAGAATGAATTATCATATGTGATTTAATATGATCATCTGATGTGATGTGGAAGAATCTCGTTTATAGATAAATTAATGGTTATTGTATTATAATATTTTTTCTCTCTCACCCATTTTATCAATGTGAGTATAATGACATGTTAGAAATATCTTAGAATATGTTATTGTATATGGGGTAGGATATTGTAACAGCTAATTACTAATAATATTACTAATCAATTTTCGTCATTAGATCGATTATGTTGATCCAACGGTTATATTTATTTTCATATTTAATGTTTATTTCATATTATATATTAAAAATCAGAACTATACAATTATATATGGGAAATTAGAACTATACAAAAGTGAAAATAAATATAATGTATTAAATATAGGGAATCATAATCATAATCATACAAAGATAAAAATAAATGTAACCATTGGATCAACATAATCGATCTAATGGTGAAATTAATTGATAGTAACATTAGTAGTAATCTTATTTGGTTGTTATAGTATCCTACCCCAATAATTATTAAGAAAACCTTAAAAATTCAATTAATTAATCAGGCAGGGTGTCACGTACGTCAGTTAAATTTCCATAGTTGTGATGTTTAATACAATCCATTTATTATAATCCATTTATCCTCAATAACAAAAATGGCTACATCGTCATTAATAAAATCGTATGCCCGTAAATAAACTCTTCAACACTACCAAAGCAAGACCAAACGCTGAAGCCTACATTACAATTTAGGTAGACCTAAAACAGCAAAGTACCTACCCAAAAAATTAAGAAAAAAAAACAGCAAAGTATCAACAAGTTAACACACCAAGGATAAAAAATGAAATTTGACCACATGTACTGAGTGAGGAACGTGGATGTTGTTTTTCCCATGTCCATGGGCAATATCTAACAATTGCTTGCTATAGAACGACCTGTCAACGCTATGCTTAACATGTATTGCTAAGGTTGGCATGGATAGTTGACATGTCCTATGCCACTATGAATGAATGATGAGGCATAATCCATGTTAGAACAAATTGTACCCACCCGACAATTTCCTTTGCTAGGTCCTATCAGCTAAAATAAATGGGAGTTATATAGTTGGATCTGTACGGTAATTAAATCGATAAGTGATATTTTACCCTAGATTATATACACATTCAACATAAAGTAAAGTAAATTAAATCTCAAGGGGTGACACAGTTGGTAAGCGAACTGTGCCCAAAGAACATACTATATATTGGTGTTCAAAGGTCTTTGGTTCGAATTCTAAGTGAAGCAACTTTGGGCCAGTGACAAAAATCTTTCACATTCTATCCCATGCAAAATATTAGCTAATCTGGGGCTTCGCCCCTTAATGTTATAAAAAAAAATAAAAAATATTAGCTAATCTCAACCAAATGGGCGAGGACACCCTAGGGAAACTAAAAAAAATAAAATAAAATCAAGTACCTAAATCAAATCAATAATAAGTAAACTATTATAAGATGTATTTATTTGGGGGAAATCAAGCAAAATTGCATAGTAGACGACTGGTAGTTAATTAAGAAAGGTGGCACCACTACGAGCATAGTTATGCAACTTGATTTCTATGATGATGAAGCCCTTTTTCTTTTCTTTTTTTGTCATTAACATAAATGAATTGCACAAATGAGATGAAGGGCTGGCTGTCACATGGCAATCGCCTTCAATTTTGGGTCACCACTTGATAGATACATTTATGCTATATCAATGATGCAAGAAGTCCCCACAATAATAGGATCCCAAAAAAAAATATTGTAATTAAGAGTTAAGATTGATGGAACATAAAGAATACCATCGACGGTTTAATGGTTTTCAATTTTATTCTAAAAATATTAAAATTAAGACCTTCAGAAATAAGGGCTAAAAAGAACAAAACGCCTTGGTTATTATTGTCAGTTTGCAAGAGAAGTTAATACAATAATGGAAGAATAAGAATTACTTGAAGGATATATGAAGCATACTGAAAAAGGAAAATCGAAAACATGTTGTATTAAATATGTACAGAAATTAAAGGAAAATTCTTCTTGGGCTATTTTTTCATTGTCTAAGACTAATTAAGACAATAATTCTATCCACTAAAGCTAGCTAATTCTAATTAACATGAAATATGCTCACTTACAAAGAAGATAAATAGGTCGATCTAAATAATTTTGTAGAATATTGGCTCCGTTAAGGTGCGCCCCATAAAAAAGATGTATCGGTGGTCCTGTTATTACAAGTTATAGGATTTCTGTGAAAGGAAATGAATGGCTAGAAATGATTACATGCTACTTGTTGAAATGGTAAGTTGCTCAATTTTGGTATTGCAAAATAGTCCATACGAATAAATTTTATTATTGAAATAGTAATTGCAAAAAAGTCCCATATTACCGCAATAATTAAACTTAACAATCATCTCCTATTGCCATCAGGTATCAACCTCCATAGCATAGGTCAACTAGTGGTGTGTGTTCAATTCTCATGTAATGCAAAAATAAAAAACATTTTATTAACTAGTAAGAACTAAGATATAAATACTCATTTTTAATAGGATTCTACTGTGAAATACGATAATGACCTTTTTATAGGGTCGTTTATGGTGCACCCCTAAAATGGGTGCATTGATGGACCGTGAAAGTTGAGCCATTGGATACATTTTTAATTTTTTGATACATGGATACTTTATTAATTAAATAAAGAGCTTGCAATTTCTCATGTTGCACGAGAAATTCAAGTTTTCCTACATAGAGAGAAAAGGGTGGGGCCCACCTTGAAGCAAAAAATAAAAAAATAAAAAAGTGATTGGCACAGACATCGAAGTGAGAGTGACAGGAGATGAGACTTCTCATGCAAGATGAGAAATCTTTTTCCCTTGAATGAATGGGTATGATGACATGATACTTGTTAAACAGGCCAACTTCGTTTCCTTTCAATATAGAAGTCTCGGGTGATCTTCCGTTGTCTCATCTACACCAGGTTCAAAAGAAATATACCCAATTCATCATCCTTATATGAAGAAGCCTATAGAAAATTGGCAGAAAAGAAAATCATTAAAAACATAGCATACATTAAATTACCATATATCCAAATTAAAAGTTAGATTGGAGAATGAAAAAGAAAGAGGGGGGACGGTGGAGAGAGCCAAATGAGGGGTGCTACCATGGAGGGATTAGCAAAAATATTCTTAAAGACTAAGATGCAAAAAATAATAAAAGTAAGGAAATAATACAAATAATATATATTGGACTTTATTATAAATCCTCACAACTTATGATATTAGGTAAACTTAAAGGTGCACAGCACCATAAAGGCACCCACTTTTATAAATTAGTAAAACTTACATTATCAGGTAAAAAGGATTGGGAAAGGTTATATATATTTACAAATATTTTGTTTACAAACTCTTATAAATTACACAATTACACTAAGTATGACCGGTCATATTTCAATCAAGAGTGTATGACTGGTCGTGTAATTTGTAAAAAAATTTATAAACAAATCCTTCCCAAAAAGATTAATCCACCGGTGCGGTGCACCTTTCTTCAGGGGATACATAGTAAAAGACACCGTGGAATATCACTGGCTAGGTGCCAAGTTTGCAATTTAGCCCAATGTCCTTTTCACCCCATTAATATCGTTTTCAGAACTTCCTCTCTCTCTCACACACACACACTCAAATGCCCTTTTTCGTTCACTTGTGTTTTTTTTTTTTTTTAAGTTGTTAATGTAGCTTAATTTTAATAGTTATTCTAGCTTTATCGATCCTTCACTTTGATTCATCACAAACATATGCCACTAAACCAGTGGGGGCAGAGGGAAAAAAATAAAAATAAAAAGAAAAGACAAAAGTAAATAAAATATTGAGATATGGCAGATGAGTGTGTAGTAGTTTCTGATGCATAAACCATGATGGATGAAAGGTCAGTTTTTCACTTTATAAATACCCAATTCTTTGGCCACTTTGCTTTTATTTTCTGATATCTCCTTCCTGTTCTAATAAGTAGAAAAGAGGAAGGAAAGAAAAAAAAAATCAAGAGCTGAAACTTGTTGTGTCCTTAATTATATTCTCCTTTTGTTTCCTCCCCAGGTTAGTAAGAAAAATACTGAAACATTACTTCAAATCCATTCTCAGTGCTTCAACTCTTTTGGATCAATTAAACCTTTTCACTTCAAACCTAGATTTGGCAACACAAGCTGTGCTAGTTTGCATACTATATTACTAGTAAATGAAAATTTTGAGCTAATGATGTAAATGTTGGAGAGTGAGGGGTAAAGATGCTGTAATGAGATTCCAACTTTCCATTTCTCTTTTCATATTCTCCCTGATCAGAAAAAACTAGCTGAAAGACAATAATTTGCTTATGATCTTCACAAAGATATACATACATATAATATACTCCTTTTGCGTGATTTAAAATATTGATTATCTTTCACCTGATTCAGCTTGCAGCTATGGCTTTTCCAAACCAATCCATGTCAGTTTCTCCACAGAGAAAGATGGGAAGGGGGAAGATTGAGATTAAGCGGATTGAGAACACCACCAATCGCCAAGTTACCTTCTGCAAGCGCAGAAATGGCCTTCTCAAGAAAGCATATGAATTATCTGTGCTTTGTGACGCAGAGGTTGCTCTAATTGTCTTCTCTACCCGTGGCCGTCTCTATGAATATGCTAATAACAGGTATCTGCTTTCTAAATACTCAAGGATTTTAAGCTTTTGTGTTCTTCTCAATTTTTTTCATCATTTTTCCCCCCTTCTCAGAAGCCCTTTTGAGACTTTTGTTCCCAGTTATTGTTTTTGGTTAAGTTAGAAATAATTATGCTTCTCTTTGGGAACTTGAGATTTAGATTTTTGCTCCTGCAAATATATATTTTGAAGGATTTGTGCACAAAGAACATGATCATTTTTTTGTGATGCAGTTAAGGTAGAGTTTTTCCTCTTTCTATCTCTGTTTTCTGCAACCAAAGATCACTTGTCCTTCTTTAGTTCTATTTTGGCTTTTTCCTTGTGTAACCTTTTCTTCTGTTCTTTCTCTTGGGTTTTTCTTTTTCTGCTTATGAGTAATTTTCCTAGTTCTTTGGTTTGTTGGATACATAGATCTGGTGCAATAGATAGAAATAGAAGCACTATGGTTGTAAGTAGCAACAGGTAAGGATTTGGGAAGTTATGCAGGTCTGTGAGATCAGCCACTTCACCTAACTTCCCTCTCCATTCTTGTTAATTTTTTGGTTTCCTTTTTCCTCTTTCCCCTTCCATTATTCTCATCTTCTCTCTCTTACACATCTATAAGGCTAAGCTAAGAAGGCCTAAAGCAAAAGCTGTCATGCTCCAATTAGCCCAATCCTTCCCTCTTCTTGACACAGTACAATTTCAAGAAACTTGTCAATATATCAAATTTGAAATAAGTAAACAAGAAAGGGGAAAAAAAGAAAGGATCTTTAGGGTTATCTCAGATTATGCAGAAGTTTTCTCTTTTCTAACCCACTCCAACCAAATCAGTTCAGAAACACTCACACCCAGATAAAGATTTTGAACACCAAATACTTGAACCGAGGTTTCCCGAAATCTCACTTGCACCCACGTGCAAGATCCCAGCCTAGGTCAAACACAACCCTAAAGATTAGGGTTTTAATAGCAATTACGGGAGTTGGGTGATTAGACTTAATCAAGTGTAAGAAAAAGATAAAACTTTCTTTTCTTTTCAGACAATCAAAATAGTCAAAACGGTGTCAAAGTTCAATTTTTTTTTTGGTTGATTTTCCCACCCTTTTGGGAAATGAGGTTCGGTGAATCTGGTTAGGGTTTTAAGGACTAGTCTAGGATTTGTCTTGGTTGAAAGAATCTTTGGTCACGTCACACATGATTTTTCAGTTCTTGACTTCTGACCAAAAGAGTTTATGTCATGATTCCAATACTCGGTTCTCTTTCCCTCTTCCATGTGAACCCTAAATGTTATCTTCTATAGTGCAAACACCCCGCTCTGGGAAATTTTTTCCTTCTTTCCCTTGTTTTCCCTTCTCTCCTATTTATTCAAAGAGTAAAAATTCTTTTACATTACATAGCTTGAGAAAAGCAAAAAGACAGTGAAAGAAGTGATGAGCCAATAAGAGTGACCAAACTGGCTTATCATAACATTTCACCACTGTTGGTATCCCAGACTGGGATTTGCATTTGCTCAAGATTTTGTATAGATATATTTATGAAAGTAATGGTCTGAGTCTGAGAAAGAAAAAGAAACAAACAAAAGAAAAGGGTTTCCAAGGTTCAATGAGGAGAGAGAGAGAGTAAATAAAGATGGAAGTGAGTGAGGTAAATGGTGTCAGAGACAACGTACGACAATATGAGAGAGCCAATGGGAGAGTTCTGAGTATTTGGCTTCTTCCATGCAATGGGAAGCGTAAAACTATTGCTCCTGCTGTTATTGCAGAAGCTGAAATGGACGGCTGTGATGTTCACAGACTGAAAAGACTGAAAAAATATAATAATAATAATAATAATAATCATATTATATTCAATTTATTCACTTGGGATTTTAAAAAGCTTGTGTTTTGTTGATTATTTGAGTCTTTTGTGGGTTCATCGAGGTGGATATTTCAATGAGGCTTAGCGTAATGTCCATTGTGAAATGGGTTTCCGCCAAGTGGCAGAGAAAAAATAGCCCTAGAAATGGTTGAACCAATCATATAGTGAGATCCTGTGCCAGCGTGGCAGAGGCAGCCAATCAGTGGCTCGAGGAAATTAAGGTATCAGGGAAATTGCATATAGAAAAAAGGGTTTTTTCCCCTATGTTTTTGTTATTTTAACATTTTATTTTTTATCACATCCAATCAGATTTTGACGGGGATGACTGACTAATGAGATCATGTGATGTTGCCTTTAAAGTGTTGCGTTTAAGGTTCAGTTAACTGAGTGAGTTGGATGATTTGACCATCAACCAGAGAGACCACCTTTCTGGTTAATCTCCAATTTAAATGTTGCTATATGTTTAATTCCAATATTGAATTGAACACTATAATTGACACCTTCACTACATTTTTCTGTTTCTTCCTATTTATATGTCCCAAACAAGAAATATAGATAGGATTAGTTCTCCCACTCAACGAGGAATTAAAAGATGATAGTTTCATGCTTAGGTAAGAATTGACGACAAAAAACAGTGAAAGATAAACCACATTAAATGAAATGAAATTAATAAGGTAGTAAAAGTTTAATTGTAAACATCTGAAAATAATTAATATATATAATTTCTTTGCTAATATTGTCCTAGTAATTTGATTTAACATACTCAAGTCAAGATTTTAATTTTAAATTTTGTTTTTGTTAACACACTTTTAAGTCTTTAATTACACACATTAATTTTTAGTTTTTTGGTTTGAAAACACACACCGGCGACTTTATACACTGAGGTAAAGACTTTCAAGACTTTAATTACACGTCAATATCCAAATAAATAGGTGACTTTGATTACTAAATTGATTCTTTATGATGAATTCACCAAATCATTTTGATTACAATTATACGGAAACTGGATACATGATTCTGTGTCAAATGTTATACTTGACTTGATATTTTAGAAAAAAAAGTTAGAAATTTTAAGCTGATTTTGCCATTTTTGTTCATATCTGAGCAATATGCTGTTGCGTATGAAACATTGCAAATATTCTAGAGCAGACGTGCTGACCTCAGCAGGACGTTCGTTAAATTTTATTTGTTACAATTACGGCCCCATTTCAGTTTATTACATAATTCTCCGGGAGTTTCTGATCACTACTCATGAATTTATTGGATTAAGCAATGGCTCTGGAAAATGACAAAGCCAAAGATATTAAAAATTTAAAATGAAGGGACTATTTAAGATTATTAGTTTGAAATGTAAAATTTATATTTTGTTTTATATTCTACCTTTTTCTTCATCCAGATAAGGAAAAATCTTTTTCCAACCTTGTTTTCGTTCAATCAAATCATAGGTATAATGATAACAAGAGTCATTGCAATCCAGGACCTATATAACCAATTGTTCCAAATCAGTAAGTTTATATTGATTTATTTAGATATAAAATAAAGAAAATGCAATGCTTTATAAAATATTGCATTTCATCCTCTTCAATAGGATGATAACTATTTCCAAGACTTAGTTTATAAAGCACTCATTGAACTTGCTTGCATTAATTTTAAAATGTTATTAAAAATACATTTGATGTCTATCTGTTTCAATCTTTCCATTCTTTCACTCTATATTTAACCACCTATTGAAATGTTTCACGAGAAACCATGTCACTGGAGAAGCAGATGTATGCTATCTGATTTAGGCTGTAACTTATGTCCATTCTAGTGATTTTTGGGCTGTACATAAGTTTGTGACATAACAACTAGTGATGGAATATACTTGTAAGAAGAATGTTATCAGCTCAAGAGTCAAGGTCTTGAAAATTTTAACAATATAATAAAACCAATTTTCTTTTCCTTTTGTTAGTGTTTTAACTTTCCCCACTTGCAATTGTTTACACAATAACTCCCTCACCAAGAAAATACAAAAAAAAAATCTCTAATTGAGGAGTTGTAGTTTTGTTAATATGTAACCAAAAGAGGTAACATAAGCTAATGAATTTAACAATTAATTGTTCTCTACATGATTTTTCAAATTTTGATAATTTACTAGCACTTATTAGATGCTTATCCATTTAGCTTGCTAATATATACAATGAACATTATTTTAAATGATACTATTAATCATCGCAGTGTCAAAGCAACTATTGAGAGGTACAAGAAAGCATGTTCAGATTCTTCTGGCGCTGGATCTGCTTCTGAGGCTAATGCTCAGGTATTGATTGATCCATTTATATTCCTTCTGGTGAGATAGATTGAGACCATCAATTTGACCATATGTCAGTATGTTTCAGAGCCTAATTATAAACGTTGATAGCCATTGTGATTTTATTATATAATCTAACACTTATAGCCATGATTTCACATAAATATTATACAGTTTTACCAACAAGAAGCAGACAAATTGCGTGCGCAAATTAGTAACCTGCAGAATAACAACAGGCAAGTGTCTTGACCTTTGATGCATTAGGACAAGAAAATTCTCATTCATAAGAAGAATTCAAAAAATAAACAAAGAAAGAAAGAAAAGAAAAAAATAGAAATGAAGAAAGAATGAAGGGATTTCAATTTTCAAACCATGCACAGATAAAAAAATAAAAAAAATTCAGACCATGTAGTTGTTTGTAATAGGTATTGTTTGAGCATCCTTGCTGAAAAAAATTGAATTGCAGGCAAATGATGGGTGAGTCTTTGGGCAGTATGAATGCCAAGGAACTCAAAAACCTGGAGACCAAATTAGAAAAAGGAATTAGTAGGATTCGTTCCAAAAAGGTATGCCTTTTTTTCTATGAACAAGTTCTTTCTATAATTTTTGAAAGGATAAATCCGGAATTTTTCTGACTTTTTCCTTCTTCCTTTTTGTTTGTACTACATCCCAAACATCTACGTTAGAACGAGCTGCTATTTGCCGAAATTGAGTACATGCAGAAGAGGGTAAACATTTTCCTTGTATTCATGTTTTTTTGTTTTTGTATGTGTTTGTCTTTGTCACCACATCGGAACTTGATTGGTCCTGAGTCAATGGTTTTGAAAGATCATGAATAATATTTATCATGTGATTGTTTTCTATATGGCTTAACAGATTGCAATTTAATTAAGTGAGTATCTGATTATCTGCGTTGGACTACTTCAATTGTGTTCCCTTCTGTTTGTTTGTCTGTCTCTTTTTAGTCAAGTTTTGAGGTTGCCAAAATTAACCGTTCACGAGATTGTAAGTTTTGAGTTTTATTTCAGAAATTTCAGTCTCATACACTGACCTAGAAATTCGATCAACAAAAATATATTCAATAAAGAATACATTGTACAAATTAAAACCTTGTTCCATAATAAAAGATATTGACTAATATGAATGTGATTGTTTCATTTTTAGACAAATGAAAAAAAAAAAAAAAAAAAAACAAAGGTACTCAAGATGCAAAAAACAAAAAAAAACAAAGGAGAAACAAAACATGATGTGAGAAAAAGTGCCAGGATCCTTTGATACCGGTGTTAAATTAAAAAATTTGACACCAAAGTCTAACTGTTGATTTTCGTCTATCTGGCGGTTATAATTTATCGGATCATACTTATTAGTTAATTAGTAATTCCCAATAAATTATAACCGTTAGATAGACGAAAATCAACGGTTAAGATTTAGTGTCAAATGATCTTGTCCATACGAAAAAATAACAACAAAATTTTTTGATGCGTAAGAACTTAACACAATGTGTAGTTGCAAAGACTACAAAATCCAGAATGTTGTGAATGAAGTTATAGGAAATCATGATTAGAATTGCTGGTATATATAATTGATATGTATAGGAGAAACTTTGAATATGTAAAGAAAATTATTGATGCATTTCTTATTTGCATTTACCTCACTTTTGTAACCTTTTTTGACTCTGAGATAAGTTGTATTGTTCAACAAAAAGTAATGTCTGTCTGTCTCATTTGCATTTATCTCGCATTTGTCATCTCTTCTGTCTTCCACTCATCTGTACACTGTTGGAAATTTGAACTTGATATATTTGTTTAATTAATTATTTATTTATCTATTGATACATTGATGTATTTGTAACAAGTTCAAATATTTAACTCTTCTTATACTTAATTAATACATTATTTTGAACTATGTTCATAATTAGATGTGTTAAGGGCCTAAGGGGTACCTTGTGACCTATGAATAGCTAGCTTTATACTTATGCTCTCGGAAGTGAACCTAAAAAATCAAATGAAGAGAATTTCTTAGTGAGTTTGAGTGTATTCCTTCTGGTTTTTTACTGCTAGTACGTCATCTGAAAAGATTTGCTTATTCTAATTGCAAACTATCCAAAAATAGTACTATTCGTTTCAGCCTTGAAAACACATAGTATATATACCTTTTTCAATTTTGGCACTCAAAGAGTAAACAATGAATTTTTGTTTTATTGCTTGAGTTTGAGGAAGTGTGTATGTTTGTAGCATGGTATAGCCGTACGATGGAGTTAGAAAATAATAATTTATTTACAAACTCAAGTATAACACCATAATCCAAGTTGATATGTTTGAGTCCTAGATCCTAGGTAGTTGGAAGGGAAGAGATCAAAAGAGAATGAAAGAATTGATTTAATAATAAGACGAAAAAGATTTTTTATTGTTTCCTCCAAACACCTCAAAATTTGGAGAATCAAACTGGAATTAGAGGGTTTTGGGGCATAGGTTTAACCCCTTGATTTTAAAATAAAAACACTTATTTTGCTACTACCTATTATGGATTTCAAGTTATCATAACTAAAATGTACATTGCAGGAGATAGACTTGCACAATAATAACCACCTTCTTCGAGCAAAGGTCTGTCTCTATCTCTTTCTGTCCTTTCTTCACATGCTATCTTTGTGCAATATTGTTTATATTATGACTACTTAATGGCTATGCTTTGTTGATGGGGTGTAGATAGCTGAAAGTGAGAGGAGCCACCATAACATGAACGTGTTGCCTGGAGGCACAAACTATGACTCTATGCAGTCTCAGCAGCAATTTGACTCTCGTGGCTACTTCCAAGTGACTGGATTACAACCCAATAATCAGTATGCACGGCAAGACCAGATGTCCCTTCAATTAGTGTAAGAATCTCCCTTACCAGGATTGACATTTATACTACAAATTGACATTCATAGAAACATAAATTGAAGAAAGTAAAATTAGGGGATTTGAGCCTTTAGAATTAAATGATATGAGAAAGAAATTATTAGGGTTTATACAATGAAAGCAATCACAGAATAATATGACTAATTAATTTCTCTTTCTTAGCTTAAATATGATATTGAAGAATAACTGATATATATATATATATATATATATATATATATATATATATATATATATATTCATGCCATATTTATGTTTCTTGGAGCTCATAATTTGGCAAGATTATTTATGTACATATGTTTATGTTCCACGTCTACCTACTGACTTGAAATCATGGATACTTGACTCACTGTGTATCTACGGAGTAAACAAACACCTAATCTAACTAGTGCTTTTTTCTTGTACTCTTATGCAGTTGATGTGTTTGCGCTTGAGAAGAATTAAGACTTAAGAATTTCTGCTACTTGTATTTTGCCATCTAGTATGATAGCAGATGAATGCTAAGGGTAATATAAGCAGAACTATGTGGAGGGGATTTTAAGTATTTCCTCATCAGTACTATGTAGTGGCTTTGTAGACTTCGGTAAGACCATATCCTGTATCTATTGTGAAACGTTCCCTGATATGTTTAGTATGTGCCTTAAGAGTATGGGGAAGACCTCTTGACATGTTTGTCAACCAGCTTTGTTTACTTTCCATAATATAGGCTTGCAGATCTATTCAAGAATTTTATTTCTTAACCAAATAACTATATAACCAAATAACAATAATATATATGCAAAAACAGCTCTGAATTCACAATTAAAACCCACTATTTTATACTTGCTATTTGCTACTTTTCTCCAGTCTGATTAAGCATAAAATCTGCATATGCATGGGCACCTAACTTTAAACTTATGGTCATGTTCTTTAAATTCTGCGGAAATTTTTGGCATAAATCTGCTATTGCAACACACACATACTACCCTATATTTGACATTGTAAGTTTGAAAGGACTCTCCTGACCAATGAATTGACCTGTGAAAGGAAAAGTATCATAACTAGTTCAGACTTGTGAGGTCGTCATGAATGGGTGATAAACCAAAAGGGATCTTAAAGATAGAAAAGGTCTTCTATATTCTGAAACTACAATTGGTTTCTCTATACTCACAATTACAACTGCGGTAAGGTTTTGCTGACCGTTAATATAAAGTTAGAAAATTCGCTTAATATATTTCCGCATATCTAACATAATATCTTATCTGGGCCAAATAAACGTGGGCATATCATTTGACATATCTTGTCCCTCAATTTTGTGTATATATGCTTGCAGAAGAGAAATGTTAACACACACATATATATATATAGACACATACACACACACATACAGACCTCACATACCACCAATCACTACCCCTTCCTTTTCTTTTTCTTTCATTTTTCCCCTTGCCATGAACGGCTCCTAAACACTCACAGCATGTTTGAGTATGAATTTGTCTAACCTAAACTCCATTTTTGGAGCTGCAATCGGGACTTAGCCCATTTTACATCTTGTTTGGTTACGTTTGAAAATTCCACCATGAATTAGGACTGAAACTGGGGTTCAAGCATAAGTGAAAAATCCAAACTTCTATTTCTATTTTGTCCTGAAAGATTTAAAATTCCAAGATCAGGTATATCATTATAAAATGGGTTTGATGCATGTTTATCTTTTTAAAAGACATAAATTTTATCATTTTAAAAGAGAGATATACACAAGAAATGAAAATTATGGGGCATAAAGTGGGTGGATTCGTTTTGGTAATTACACATTTAAAATTTACTTTGATCAAAACTATCAAAATAACATTATTTTGTCCATTTTTAAAATAAATGTATTCAAACATAAATCATTTCACTTCAAACCAACTTTTAACTAAAATCAATTTTGCACAACCAAGAATATCTAAAACAAAGTTTGGAAATGTTAACCCAAACACATGCACAGTATCATTTCTATTTTAAAATGCTTGTGAAAGTTGTTTCTCCAATGACACAATATATAGCCAAATTAAGTATTATTAAACTCAGACTACCCAAAAAAAAAAAAAAAAAAAGTATTATTAAACTAAATGGTTCGCATTTTTGTATTTGAATATAATTCTATTACAATTAAAACTACTCTACGCCTAAGATTTCTGTTATAATAAAGATGCCTAGCTACAACTTAAGTTGAGAGATAGAGGCACAAGAGATCCTACAACCCGAAACTAATCAGTCAAATTAAGTCCCTTGCCTGGGATACTTAATTTAGGACTTGACTAGACTGCATAACTGCATAAACTTTTGTATTGATACATTAGCTACTGATGTTGATGGAAGAGATTAATTTCCATCTTCTTCAATTTATAACTTCACTAGAGTCTGGATATCCATTGGGTGAGTGTAGGAGGGAGTGGAAGCACGATAAGTTCTTTTGGCGACTACTTTGTTAATGATTTCAGTGGGATGAAATGAATCCCAAAATGCATACAATTTTCTGTCCTTGCACGGTGTCCTGTTAGGAATACATTGTCCATTATCCCCAACTTGGCAGCATCCGGTACTAATATTCTTCAAACCTGAAATCCATATATATTTACACCAATCAAAGTTCATATTAGTTTATTTCTAAATACAAAATATTATTACATATAAAATATTTATGTATTTTCACCAACTAGAATATTTATTAGTTGGAGATTATTAGTTATTATACCATAATCTTTATATAACTATATAAATCTAAAGCTCAACTCTTGTGCTCTACACTAGAAAGGACGTGTTAGATATAACATTATGTGTGTACTTTCAGTCATTAAGATAATCTTTTGAGATTATTTTTTCATGATAAAAATGAGTGAAATGTTATCATCTTATTTATTTAAATAATATTTCACATTTCGAAATTATTTTTTTATTTGAAAACATCCAACACAAAAAACTGAAGACATTCTTTCGGTCGAGATTTTAATTCTTAACAAAACTAAGAACGTGATTACATTGAATGGTAGAAATAATTATTTTGAAAAAAAAAATTAAAAAAATCATATATTGACAAGTGTATGAAATGAGCCATAGGAAGAAAGAAATAGGTTTACCAGCTAACTCGGTGCTGTTGGTTGCGATCAAAGCATTATTCACGTAGATAAATTTAGAGTCAGATAACTCATTGTTGAATTGATCAACTAGTGATTTAAGCAGGTCATTAAAAATGAGCACTGCTTCATTCTCCTCGTCAACACATCCAGATGGTCCTTTTTTCTCATGAGTAGCAATTTCATGTGGAGCGCAACCTACAAAGCCCAACCCAATCAATGCAAATTTTCTTGCTCCTGTTTGATGCAAAGCCTGCCAACAAAAAACACAAATTGGCACTCCAATACTCCATGATTAATAAAGTACAAGATAGTGGACTGGGAAGCATGTGAATTAAGAATCTTTTGAACATATATACATCATAAAATTAAAGAAATTGTAATTGTAATGGATACCTTTATTTGCTGAGAATATTGTTGAATAAGAGCCTTGGCATATTGCTCTAGGTTATAAGTGCGGCTTGTTGGGTAATGTTGGGGCACGAAGTAGTTGTTCATGTAGTCATTGCTACCAATATTCATATAATACAAGCACTTATTTAGGTGTTGTTGCGCTTTGTCAACTCCTCCAAGTCTATTAGAGATTTGCGAAACTATGGTTCTGTGATGAGTTAATTGTAACTCCAAGCTTATATCAGTACCCTGCATGCAACATAACCATTATTTGATCAGAATCCCAATTTAAAATCTTGCAAAATTTATTAACTCTATATAACAAACAAATTTATGATAAAGTGAGTTGTTATTGTTAAACTAGAGAGAATATAGTAATTAATATCTACCAGATGCGTGCCAGTTTCATGGCGAATTCCTGCTGATCCTGATGCATAGTTCACGCCTTGAAGAGTGTCTGAACCGCTAGTATTTGCAAAAGGTGGGATAAAATTCTTGAACCCCAAACGTTGAGCTGCGTTGACAAAACATTAACAAAAAGTTAGAAAAGAAAAAAGAATAAAAAAACCTGAAAAATGACAAAATCAAAGTAAAATATTTTATATTTATTTACCTATAGATTTAGTAATATAATCTTATATGCTTAAGAATATTGCATATATATTTAGGATTCTATTAATCTCATGTTGTTGTAGAGAAATTATTTGTAGCTGACACATGTTTTTTAGGACACTATTCCGTATCCTGAAAAATATGTATGTGTCTGCTGCACGAAACATTATTTATGAAGAAACATTTTTCCCATATGTATATATAGGGGAAGGATATTGTGACAACCAAGTTGTGTTACTACCAAGTGACTACCAATTAATCTCACCGTTAGATCGATTATGTTGATCCAACGATTATATTTATTTCCATCTTTGTATGGTCATGGTTTCGCAAATTTAATACTTTATATTTATTTCCATCTTTGTATGGTTATGATTTCCCATATTTAATGTTTTCACTTTAAATTTAGGAAACCATGACCATACAAAGATGGAAATAAATATAACCGTTGGATCCATATAATCGATCTAACAGTGAGATTAATTGGTAGTCACTTGATAGTAACACAACTTGGTTGTCACAATATCCTTCCCCGTTTATATATTACATCCCTTTTTCCTAATGTAATTTGGAAGCTGGAATCTTCCAATGAAAGAGAGAGGTTTTGAGGTTTATAAGCAAATTAATATTACTAAGTATGTCAACTGCGGTTCGGCCATTGGTAAATCTTCCGGTTGCTCCTCCTGGGAAATCGATTCCATAAGGTGAGTAGTTAACTTTGGCATCAGTTGGTAGATTGTTGTTATTTCCACTATCAGATAAAGAGTCCCCAAAAATGAAAAGGCAAGGCACTTTAGGATTCATAACACCGCGAACACCAAGTTGCATGTGTAATATTGCAACTGAGAAAAGAGCAACAATCAACCATAATTTTTTTTCACGAGCCATCTCCAAGCAACGATTCAGATAAGCAAAAGAGCAATTACGATTCATATCCTAATTAAGGTACCAAGGTTTCATATATATATAGGTAATTGGTTACAAGTTTTGAGGCCAAATACGAAGAATCGTTTTTTATTTCTTTTGTTATAGTCCGTGTCCTCATATTGATTGCAACCACTGAATCTTATCCATATACTATTCTACGAAAGGTGGAAACTTACTTAACAATGGAAGCTTAACTAGAACATCGACTTACCGCACGATATATTGAGAGAGAGAGAGAGAGAGAATAGTACTAGTTTTGGAAAGAACGTGACAATCTTTGATTATCACACACCCAAATAAAGTATGAGTTTTATTAATCTTATATTAGAGGAAATAAGTTATTTCATGTCATAGAGATAAATTTTTAAGTTTCATCATCTGAAAAAAATAAAAAATAAAAGAAAAGATAAAAATAAACTTGTGAGCTTCACCACCTGAAAAAAAAAGAAAAAGAAAAAAGTAACACAATTATCGAAGAATGTGTAGGAGGAAAAACTTATCTCATGATGTAACATGATAATAATTTTTCCCATAAAATATTGTTATAATGGAGGTATTGTAAGACCTCTTGAAGTATAAAGGGAAACCCATTTTATTTGGGTTTAGATTTTTTTAGGAGATGATTTTATCTCTTACATATACATTAAAAGTGTATGAGATTCATATTTTTCTTTTCCCTCTTTTCTCTTCACATGGTCTCACATGAACCTCATATACTTTTATGTATGTATAGGAAATAAAATTATCTCCTACAATATAAAAAACCATTCATCCCATTTTATTTAGGAAAATCATTGTCTCATTCTACATGAAATAACTATCTCATGTTGTTCTCACGTCAAAAGTTGTGCTATCATTTTTTTTATTTTTTTTAATAAGTGGTGGGCTCTACCACATCATGTGTCTATAATAGGAGATAACTATCTCCTACAACATGAGAAAATATAATCTTTTTTATTGATGGCATTTTGTAACTGGTGTACTTATTCGAACCATTGGGCCTGGTAATCCCATTCCTTTGATCAATCCATCAATTGCCACATTAGAACCACTGTAGCCCATAGCCCCATACTCCTGCTTGACACATGTTGGGCTTTGTTTAACCTTTATTCTTCTCCGAATGCAATTTTACTTATGAACCTAATATGATCTGCCGAAAATATGAGATACGGTTTACGGGTTTCTGATTTTTTTATTTTTTATTTTTCTCACTGTAACTTTAACCATCCTTTCTTATAGGTGTGATTCAAATTATATTAATGTGATAAACGCATTGACTTATATTTGCTAATCGAGGTAAAACATAGTAATTAAATTATTCTAAGAAATACGCAAAGTTGACGATCACAATACGGGTGATTTTGACATTATACCCTTGACATTTTATGGCAAATGCTATTTTCAACGAAGAAAAGAGGATAAAGAGAACTACAAAAGGTTACTAAGGAGTTCAGAGATAAAATTAATTTAAAATCCAAATAATTAGGATGTAATGATTTTGATTTTACATTCCATAATTGCAATTGTATCTACATTATTATTATTTTTACTTCAAAAGCAATTTGAATCGGCTGCGAACCATAGTTTCAATACGACACAAAAGTATAACATTAATCAACTAACTCAATATTGGTATTTGTATAAATACAGCGCATACACTCTGAAGTTGATAAACTAACTTATCCATTACAAATTGGATCAAATTTGAAGCAGGATATATATAACCACAATTACTGATCGCTTGATTTATTCCACTTTGACGTTCAGGTCGTTACTTAATACGTATTCAACTCATAACTTATTGAGCTCCATATGAAATTCTACATGATAACTTCAAATCATTGAGATGCACTAAGATGTGCTGTGAACTCATTTATGATCTCAAATTCCATGTTAATTTCTTGGTCAACAAGGTGCTTGATATCCATTGGATAAGTGAAGGATGGATTAGAAGTATCATAAGATGTTATTGCTGTGAGTAGGTTGAAAGCGTCAGTGGGATGAAATTCATCCCAAAACAAGTACTCACTCCTATTATAGCATGGCCTTTGATCAGGAATACACTCTCCATGCAACCCCGATGAACAGCAAGCAGCATTTGTAACTGAAAAGCCTGAGATCCACGAACCATGCATGGTTATATATATATATATATATCATATGCATCTCAAGCAAGCAAAGACAATTGTTTTTTCAATCTAAAGATGTGGATTGAAGTATAAGAAAATAAAAAAAAATTACCAATTGAATTCTCAGTGGCCTGGGATGTACTGTTTATAAAGATGAATTTGGAATTAGCAGAGAACTTGTTATTGAAAATATCCACCAGAGATTTAAGCTTGTCATTAAAAAGGAATGCAGCAGCATTCTCCTCTGCAACACATGATCCATTTGTCCCATGAGTATAGATTTCATTTAGAGTGCAACCTATAAAGCCCAACCCAACCAACACATACTTTCTTGCGCCAGCATTGTGTAGAGCCTGCCCACAAAAAAAATAAAAATAAATTGTTCTATTAAACCCATCATATTATAAATCATGTAACTTCCATTGATATGCTACTATTATTATCCTAATCATATTGTGAGACAAAGTGAAACACACAGAAAATTTCATTGGATACCAGTAAATCCAGAGATAACTCTTCAATCAGAGCTTCTGCATACTGCTCAGGGGTATAAATGCTGCTTGTTGGGTAGAACTGGGGAAGGAAATAATTGTTTATGTAATCATTGCTGCCTATGTTTACATAATACAAGCACTTGTGAAGGTATTCTTCAGCTTTGTCTGGACTTCCAAGTCTGGTTGCAATTTGAGAAACTATGACTCTGTGATTTCTTAACTGTAAACCCAAGCTGATCTCAGCACCCTGCGTTTCATAGGGCTAATTTAGTATCATGCATGCATGAGCATTGCAAATTTTCAACACAAATCCTCTAGCCATCTACCAAAAATCAACTGAAGATCAAGATGAACAAGTGAAGAAAGAAAAAGGGTCTTTGATTTATACCAGATTCGCCCCGGACTCGGCACGAATTCCAGCTGCACCAGATGCATAGTTCACACCTTTGAGTATGTCCGAACCACTAGTGTTTGCAAAGGGTGGGATGAACTTCTCAAATCCTAGAAATTGAGCTGAACAAAAAATTTAGAGTAAGAGAAATGACACTTGGTTCAAAAAAATATAGCTTTTATTCTTTCAAAACTATTACAAAATTGGTGAGTTAACAGAAGATATAGTTTACCCCAACTTAAAAATTTGACCCCCCAAAACGAGAGTTGAATTTAAAATTTTGAATTGCAGTACTGAATGCCTAATCTTAAAGAGAAAAAGAAAAATTAGAGGTCATAATAAGAGTAAAGAAATGTTACTAATTATGTCAATTGTAGTTCGGCCATTGGTAAATCTTCCCGTTGGGCCTATTGGGAAATCGATCCCATATGGATTGTAATTAGATTTTGCAGAAGTTGGAAGGTTATTGTTGTTTCCACTATCAGACAGAGAGTCACCAAATATAAAAAGGCATGGCACTTGGGGTTCTCCTTGGACACAATATTGCATGTAGTTTGCAGCCAAGAAAAGAAGAGGAATAACCAACCATGTCTTGGTCTCACAAGTCATTTCTAGGCAGAGAAACTAATGAGGCAAAAGAGGTTGGGTTATGATCCAACAAGTAAGGAGTGTGACATGATCAAGATGAAAGGTGTGTATATATGTAGGGTGGGAGGTACCAAGTGTCGTGGCCTCAATTAAATAAGTTATTGACACTAAAATGCAATGCTTATCATAATACATGAAAATTGATGGTATATTTCATTTGTTAAATATAAAACATGTGGCTAAGATATTTTCAGTACTTAATCAGATGAAATATTAACATTTACTTTGCTTAGGACGTTAAAAAAGTAGATACCTCAAATCATGCCCGGTATGTAACTACAAGTCAACAAATGTCGTATAAGCAAATAAATAGAATCAAAAAGTATCATTTGTCATTTATATAAAAACACGCCAGACAACATGGTTTAAACCGTATATACCCTCCATCTCTTTCTCCCCATCACACCACAAGACTATAAGCTAATTTCAATTTGAATGAACCACTTAAGAGTTAAAAATAAGCAAGGATACTCACCAACCAAAGTGAGTCACGGGTTCTTCTTAACAATATCTATCAACTGATCACCATAACCTCATGCCATTAACTTCACTGACCTACCAATTCAACCTCAAACCACCATTTCCATGAAAACTGATATGGACGACCGTGGCAGCGAGAAGTAGAAGAAGTTTGTAAAGACGCTCCTCTCAAGAAACCTTATCCACATGTTGATGTGGCTGTTCCTTATACACATACATAAGGATTACCATTGCCCCAGTACTTATTTAATCACTCTGTACTTATTTATAACTCTTGTGATTGAACACATCATAACTAACACTAATTAGTATCCTTCAATGTTTCACCGAGACAAGACAGGGGAGAAGATATGACATACCCATAAGTTAATTTTAAAAAATGTACCCACACCCGTTGGCACATATAGAAGGAATAAGTGAGTTCGAGTTCGAGTACTGAGTATGAAAAAAACGAATTGGGTAAAGCTATTCCGAAAGGATCCGACAATGTTCGGATGGGATTAGTCTCACCCCAAAAGGGAGTGAGGATACCCCTGAGATTACTTAAAAAAAAAAAAATTAAAAATGTTAGTTTTTGACAGACACATTTTGATATTAAATAATATTTTTAATATATATAATATAATTTATATTTAATACATATAATAACTCATAATAAATTATATAATCAATCAAATATTCAAATTCTATAACATAAATATAAAGCAAAAATAATTTTCTGTATCTTGTTAATTTTTCATGTCAAATACTATAATAGAAAAAAATTAATTTATAAATTATTTGTTTATATTTAGTTGATAAAATAAAATTTAGATCTTAAAAAAAAGTGTCGAATGCGGGTCGAAAAAAATTAACCGCATATCAAAATTGCATGTCAAAATATTGATCGCGTTTCCCAAAATTTTAATTGCGTGTTAAAAGCGTATCAGAATATTCGAAACTTGTTAGTGTCCGAAATGCATTTTTCAAAAAAAAAAAAAAAAAATAGGTGTCCCTGCTTTCTTGGTATATACTTAATACTCCCTAGTGTCTTCTACCATCAAACAAACGTATGACCCATGAGAGTAAACTTGTGCTCAATTAAATTTAAGAATACCTCAAATTTTGCGATTCTTCATCCTTTTTTGTGGCACAATGATTGTCATCTGAGAAAAAAAGTTATTGTTTGGTTTTTTAATTATGTAAATTTTATTAAATTAATATTTTTAATTGAAAATTAGTATAATATAATCTTAATAATATAAACTTAATGATAATTTATATTTTTGAAGAATTAAATTGATGAGGCTTTATGTTATTAAAGATATAAATTAATGTCAAAAATAATTTTAATGCTAAACTAATGATATTTTATATTATTGAAAGATTAAATTGATAATAAAAATTAAAAAAGGTGAATTTATAATATATATATATATATATATATATATATATATATATATTAAATATGAGAATAGGGTTTACTAATCATATTATTAAAATATTTGATTTAACAATAACAACAATATTTATTATTCAATTATGCATGATTTCAATTTTTTTGAAAAAAAAAAAGGTACAAATAAGAAAAAGAAGAAGGAGACAAAGGAAAAAGGAAAAACAAAAGCCAATAAATGACATTTCATTGTCAAGTTAATGGCAAGAAAAAGGACTGATTCAGTTTGGCAACAGGCCTTTGAACCACCAGGCACCAACATCAATAAGGGGAGACATTGGGAAGCTCTGTGACCCATCCCTGTAATATATACACCCCAATCAGGAAATATTTTTAGTGGTTCAGGTGTTCCCTTTTCTAAAAATAGAAAAAATATTCCATTTAATTTTTTTTATCATATTTTTCTCTCAATTCCTTCTATTTTCTATTTTCAAAAGGGAATATAATGTTCCCGTCGTACCACAAAATCTCTCCCCTAAACATTTCATTATAACGGAATAGATCCTTTTATATTAAAAAAATATATATAACATAATTACATGGAAAATTATAATCATATAAAAGTGAATCATAGAAGATAAAAGAACAGAGAAAAAATATATTAAAATAATTAATTATAAAATTATTATCGTTGATTTATCTTTATATTATTATAATTTTTCATCTAACCAAATCATATTTTTTTAACATAACAATGTCTATTTCCCTATTGTATATATTAGTGCGGACAATGTAGAAAGAAAGACAGAAGTATGAGCAAATCAGAAGGTTTAACAAGGGAGGGGGGGAAACAATATGGTTAAATATTTCACGTGAGTAACATATGGGAAAAATAAAGAAGCACAATCCATAGGTGCTAGTCCCGTAACATTAGTAGCTTAACCCCTTCGTTTTCAAGCTCACAAATTAATCATTAAAACACATTCAGTAAAAAATTAATGGGCAGAGTTTTCATCGATATAAAAAATGTATTCAGTGCCCGCCTCCAAATCCTAAATCTTAAAATTTTTAGTATAAAAAAATAAGTATAATTAATTAAGACATATGTTTTTCATTCATCGAATATTCATGAACGTAATTAATTAATAATCACGCATGTTGAGAATGAAACTGAACGGCTCTTGGAATTTGCAATTTGCAGGGTCATATCTAGTGTTATCAAATCCGGCCGGCCAGGTTAATTCGGATTCTGGTGAACCGGTTCAAGTATGGAACCGGCCATATATTAAATTTGATTAAATTTGATCAAAACCGGTGACCAAAACGGCGGGACATGCATTTTCATAAATAAATAAAAATTAACAATTATTGTCTGAAAAATGTAGAACTCATTTTACAAATTTTTGTAATTTTATTTGTTAGTAATATATTCTTCTACAATGAGCTTAAATTTCAGCTTCCAAAATTGAAGCAATTTGCGGAACAATAAATTAAGAGAATGTGACATATGTCATTTTTTTAATGAAAGGACGTATATCATTTCAATGACATATGAATTTGAAAAATATAAGTTCACAACATATGATCTTTTGGATATTATTAAGAGATATGTTTGTAGAGATTTTGAGTTCACTCTAAATTAACATAATAATAGCATGCATTTTTATTTATTTATGTTTATTTTATGCAATTTATTGGTTAATTATAATGAACTTGTGAAAATATGAATGAATAATTTTTGGACTTATTTAATATATATATATATATATGGGTTCGCTTTTTCTGCAGTTACTGTCGATAAGTTATCTGCAGTAAGCTAATACGACGTCGTTTTGGGACGGAAATCATGGTGTTTTTGTAATTTTAATTTAATTTAGGGTTATAATAGTCTTTATATTTATAATTTTTAAGATTTCAATACTAAAACGACGTCGTTTTGGGAATAAATGCAGATAACTTCTCTGCATTAACTGCGGAAACATTTTTCCCTATATATATATGAAAAAATATTTCTACAGCTACCATTTATAACTATGTTCTCTCGGGAGAACATAGTTATAACATTAAAGTTACTTTTTTTTCTCTCTCGACGTCAACAAACAAGTTCTGAAAAGTAACTGAGGAGAGAGAAAAAAAAACAACTTTAATGTTATAACTATGTTTTCCCGGGAGAACATAGTTATAAATGGTAGTTGTAGATAATTTTATCTAAAGTGGCTGTAGAAATATTAACTCTATATATATATATATAGGGAAAAGTGTTTGTCATTTTAAATGACAGAAAGTTATGTCATTTTAAGAGAGATACAGACACAGAAAATTTGAATTTTAAATTAAAAAAAAATCACTCACTTTATCTCTCTCATGATTTCCGTTTTTCTGTGTCTATCTCTCTCCTAAAATGACATAACTTATGTCATTTAAAATGACAAACACCAAACCTTTATATATATATATATATATATATATAAGAGCATCTAATCTCATGTTGTAGAAAATACTTCTCTCATGTCATAGATTCAACACATGGTGGATCCCATTATATGTTAAAAAATAATAAAAATAAAAATAAAAGAAACATTTATCGATATATCTATAACATAAAATAATTCTCTCCTATTACATAAAAAAATAATTTATATATATATATATATATATAAAATTTTCAACTGGTCCGATCAATACACAGCGATCGGACCAATAACCCAATATTCAATATTCCAATCGAATGGATGTTCGAATCAGATTTAAATTAATAACCCTGATCATATGTCGGAACAATGATTATTTTGTCACGTTTGGACAAAAAAATTACCAGACTGTCACGCTAGCAGTAAATTTTGCCAAAATGCCACGCGGCATATTTCGCTACACTGTGTAGCGAAATATGTTTGCAAGTAATTCGCTACACAGTGTAGCGAAATATGCAACGTCAGAACCAAAAATACCACATGTCAAATTTCTCAAAATTCGCTACATAGGGTAGCGAATTTTGAGAAATTTGACCTGTGCCATTTTTGGTTCTGTGCATTTTGACGTGGGATATTTCGTTACACTATGTAGCAAATTACTTGCAAACTTATTTCGCTACACAGTGTAGCGAAATATGCCGCGTGTCATTTTGGCAAAATTTACTGTTAGCGAGATGGTCTGGTAAATTTTTTTGTCAAACGTGACAAAATAGTCACTCTTCCTTATATGTCGGTGTATTTTAGCCAACGTTTCCCATGCAATTGCAAAAGTATCGGTTCCTTTTCAATCAAACAGTAAATAAATCAATGATTTGTCAGTATGAAGATGTCCCCCCTCTCAATTGTCATTACTCCCCACCCTATGAAAAACTTGACTTATGGTCCTGTCAAATCTCTAGCAGTGACCCACAAAATCAAACTCTTGATAAGCTGTGACCTCACAATCTCACCAGTCTCAATCAAACCTTTGTTTGATTCCTTCACTATTAATTGTAGAAGATGCCGCAACTCATTCGGAAACGAAAATGCACTCTTCATCAATTTTTTTACTTAAATTTTATGTGAGTAGTGTTATTTTACAATATATCACGGGGACAAGTTTGTTACACAGTATAACGAATTCGATTTGCTGACATGTCATATTTTTAATGGATAATAAGTATCAAATTTTAAAAAAATAATAATAAAAAATGAAGGTCGCCTACTACCATACAGGCGAACTTGGTTAAAATCAAGTTGGTGTCCACTAGAAACGTGACACGTCAGTAAATCGAGTTCGCTACACCGGGTAGCGAACTTGTCCCCGTGACAGATTGAAAAATAATACTATTCGCGTGGTATTTAAGAAAAAAAGTTGATAAATAATGACATTTTGATCACTGATCCTTGAGCTCGTTACAATCTTCAGATATTCTCCAGAACTGGGTGTCAAATAGGAAAAAATCTATAATACAATCGGTGTGTAGGTGTGATGAGCCAATAAAAAACGTGATGTCAACTAATTTTTTATATTGGATAGAAAAAATAAAAGCAATTTTTATAATTTTCCAGTAATAGATAAATAAAGGGTTTTATAAGAGTTATGTTGCAGGAAAAGTGATTGTGCAATATTATAGAGATTCGTTTTGTGTGCCTTAATTTTTTATTTAATTTTTTGTTTTAAAAAGTGTGGGCCCCACAAAATATTGTGAGGATAGGAAAGTTTGTTATGTTATGTTAAAGGATAAAACGAAAACCCTAATATAAATTACAAAAATTACACTCAATTCAATACCAATATCGTACTAAAAGTGCGCTCGTCAAATAGCCACAAGCCCACAACACCTTCACGTGTGACATTCGGACAGTTTAGGCCGTTTCCCGCAATGGAGGTGCTGATTTTTTTATTTTTTAAATATTTGAGTAAAAAAAATGGAACATAATATATATTATATAAACGGAAAAGAATTTTGTGTTATTTTTAATAAAATAATTATATTTTTTATGCCTTTTACCTTATTTTTTCTTCATAAAATTAGAAGCAGAGAGAAATAAAGAATATTGTAAAAAGGGGAGAATATAAAAAACTGACGAATATGCACCAAAACATAGTGATATCGCTCAAAATAATACAAAATTATATTTTTTTAGATGACAAATATTTTTTGATATATAAATATAGATTTCACATCAAAGACTAAAACTCTTGCACTTCAACTGAGCCATTAATCCAAACAAAATCTAACCGTGCTGATCCACTGAGAATTAGTGATCAGGTGACTTCAATTTTTTTTTTCTTTTCTCGACATTGTACCTCTCCCTCAAGCTATCCCGAGCTCCACCCTCTCAATTTCTATTGGGAATCCAAACGAGTTGCTCGAATGGTATAGAATTTCTGGAATCTTTGATAACAACGCAACTCAAACAACTTTCAGGGCAACAGAAATCAATCTCCTTGTCATAGGATAATCATTTAAAAAAAAAGTTTTAGCATCCTACATACAAAATCACCAATATAGCGCACTAAGGAGACGTTTGGTTGAGGATAAATTTTTTGAATACTAGAGAAATGTAATTGATAGAAAAATGGTTGAAAAATGAGTTTAGTAGGAAAATGTAAAAAAAATTGTTTGGTTGAAAAAAATTTAGATAGAAAAATTAGGTAACTTTTATAAAGTCTATGTTTGGGTGTAGATAAAATATAGATGGAAAAAAAAGTAACATTTACGAAAATAACCATGTTTCTTCTCTCACCAAATTTTCTTATCTCTCTTCCTTTTTTATCCCCAATTCTTCGACACCTAAATTCCCCACCGCCATGGCTACTACCCCTCCCAATAATCAGAAATCATCACTCCTTCATCAACCATGCAGAAAAAGGGGTCAACATAAATAAATAGAAGCTCAGGTCCAGAGTTATTTGTGAACGTTAAACAGCTTTTTTAGGCTAACATTTAATTACCTTCAACCACACAAACCAACACTCAGTTCTCCCCCACCATGCAAAGTCACTTCTTCCGGTCACCGAGTGGAAAAGTGGTCTTCAACACACCCAACGAAGCTTAGCTGAATCAGTTTGTATGTACTCAAATACGCTGGTGATCGCACAATCAAGATAAGATCGGAGGGTATTGTGGTCTCATATATTGTGGACCCTACGTGGTTTAGCCAGGTTTTTTTAAAAAACCACCTTCTACAATGGATTCTGAACAGTGCAGAAGCATAGGAAAATGGCACAAAAATGAGAATGGTAGGCATTGACCTTGCCTAGGTATTCACCCAATTCACTCTCAACCAAACGCATGCTTTGAGGAAAGCCAACTTCATTTGCATGGATTTATTTCAAAATCCACCCAACCAAACACCACCTAAATAATATCTTTAACTTAATTCATGTATCTGATGTGAGGTTAGGGTGTAATTAGGCTAGGCTTTGACTTAAATAGATCAAATTTGTGTAAAAAAAACTTAGGCATGACCTGTTAGCTTGTGTAGGCCCAAATTACAAATCTAGCATGACCTATATTTAAAAAATAAAAAATTTGGAATAGACCTGTTAGGCTATTTAAGTCTATTAAACATTTCAATAATTGAAAAAATAAAAAATAATACTACTTTATTTTTCAAAATTATTAAAATAATAATTTATTTATTTTATTTAAAATACATAATAAGATATATGTCATTTTATAGGCTTGTATGTCCAATATGTATAAAAAAAGCCTATAATCTATTTTCTAAATAGATATTTTTTAAAAATTTAAGTTTGTTCTCTTTAACTATTTAAAATAGATCAAATTTGACCTAATATAATCTAAGTCATAATACCTGTAAGTCGGTATAGCTTATTTACACCCTTCGTAGATGAGGTGAATGATCATAGCCGATACCAATTAGGACCGGATGTTTTAAGCCTGACGTAATAACTATGATTTTTATATGCAAACCATTGTTAGGCGCTCCTGTATCTGCCTTACAACTTGGTCCTTGAATGGCATTCTAACTTCATAATATGGTGACAGAGACAATGAGATATTCATATTTAGGGAGCGAAAACTAGTTGGTTCCTTTTTTAAAAGATTACTAGGATTTAGGCATGAAAGGTTAAGCCTTGTGGCAGTGGTGCTCATTGCCTTCCCAATTGTTTATGCCCCTCTCTTTGCATATTGCATAGGCAAAGCGAATTTCCAAGAAGGATAGACAAACATACAGATTGCTTCGTCTACAATTTTCAAGTATAGAATAATAGAAATAACAGTTAACAATACTTCTCTAAAAAAATGTTTATAAGTATACATATATATAAAAAATCACTCTCCGTTAAATCCCGACTAGTGAGTGTGGAGTGGAGAAAATCTTTGTACACAGCCTTACCCTCACATAATTGCAAAGAGACTGTTTTCTGGATTCGAACTCATAACCTTTCAGTTACGAAAGAACAATAAATTGGAGACTTGTCTTGTAGAGGATGTAAATATTACCCCAAAACATATTTTTAGCAGACCAATAGGAAGATGAAACACAGAGCAGAAATTACTTATGTTTCAAAAAAAACTTTCGTAATTAGGATCTTGATTTAACTTTTGTAATTTGGCCTTGTATAATCTTGTGTGGTGGTATGTTTTGGGGTTGTATCAGACTGTGATTTTAATTGAAGTTAGTTGATTGACAATGATAAAATAGCTGCTGCAATTTGCGATAGGTTCATGCTCTTTGAACTGATGTTAAATTTGTAGCAAGTTTAAGTTCTTAGAAGATTATTACACAGAAGGGAAATTGGGGCAACAATGGAAGAAGTGGAGGGATACTTTTTTGTCCTCAGCGCACAATCCACAAAGAAATAAGCCAAATCTTGCTCAATCAAGTACACTACTTTCCATCTCCAAACATTACATATGGCTTCTCATCCTTCACCAACTCTACCTGACCAACCAAACTCTTAAAAAATGCATTTGGCTTCATTATGCAATAAGAGAAGCCATCATACTCTTCAGCTCCCTTCATCAACTTAGCCTCAAATGCGAACGGGTATTATCGGTGACCGGTTTGGTGAATAGGTATAATAACCAGTGATCGGTTCGTGAAAGGCAAGAACCGATTCGGTTCAAAACGATTAAAAAATCGGCGAGAAGAAACATTTGGATTTGAAAAAACTAGAGGAAAGCATCGGACAGGTACAGACGTATTTTGGACAAAAAATTAATTTTACTTCACACACACAAATCAAGCCAGCCAAACTGTGGCAGCGGTGCACGTGTCGTGGACCTAAGCTCAACTAGCTCCTCTTCCCTCCACAAAAGTGTAATGCCATGAAGGACAATTTAAGTGTGTGAGATGAGAACTTATAAACTTTCTCACCTCCTACTAATTGTTCAAAGTGGGACTTTTTAAAACTCACAACCCCCCTTCAACTTTCTTTTTCTTTTCTTCCTTAATCCACTCTTACTCGTAAGCAATAGATTCTCCGTACAAATTCCAATATAAATTGCAACAGAAAATCAGTTTCTCCACAAACATTAAAGCCTATTTTAATCAACTCTTTCACCACATATTTTCCAACATTCCTAGTTGGACCCAACACTGAGATATTAATGTATTTTGGGTTCCTATTTCTATACATAGATGGGGTGTTCTCAATATCTTGAAATGGTGAAAGGGGAAAAAATTCAATCTTTCTCTACCAAATTTAATGGGTTCATATGATTTCCGACCAGGAGGGCAAAGAACTAGTTAGAGAGTGAGATGCAAAAAAGGTAAGGGCTCACAGGTAGATTGAGAAGAAGAAAAAATCGTGCAAATTGCATAAATGTAATTATAAGGGACAGGGGAACCACATGGTTGGTTAACTTGGCCATAAACTAGTTCGGGAACAAAACCCGGAAATGGAATAGGCCAATGTTGAAGTGAACGCCGGCGGGGAGTTTGAGGGGAGGAGATCGACAGAGTCTGGTGGTGGGTGTCAAAAAGTTACAGAGGATCATGGAGTTAGGTTTTATCTTAGAAAAAAAGAAAAAAAGAAAAAAAATATTGTGAAAGGGAGACTGAGAAAGTTTCACGTGCATACTACTTTGAACAAATTATATCAGTTGGATTGAAGTAATATTAAGGGCTCTGATGCAGTGTTAGAGTTTTATTCATACACTATTGTAACTAGGGGTGGTAAACGAATTAGACGTCTTTCAGGAGTCTTTGATCTGTCTCATGAAGTCCTGAGTTTATATATATAAAATTGGGTGTTGGAACTATGTTTGACTTTGTATAAAAACTTGTTTAATAAGAATACTTCAGGTTTCAATTCAAAAGTCCAGTCTTAGAGCCCCTCAGGCTGTCCTAGTATACTAATTTTTATTTTTTTATATTTTTTATATTACTCATAATAGCCATCTATTTTTATTTTCTCAATCCATTTCACTTCATTTTATTGGACATATATTGAATTTATGAATTTCTATGAAAGTATTAGTACTGTTGATAGTATATTATGTTTGGATAAATTTTTGTTATATTATCTTTTTAGCAGGCTTTTACTTTTAGTAAATAAGTCAGGCAACATGCCGATAATTATATTCATAACAGGTAACAAGCTATGCTAGAGTGACACATTTAAACACAGACTTATATATATATATATATATATATATATATATATATATATATATATATATATATATATATATATTAGGGTTGGCAAAACGAGCCAACCCGACCCAACCCGCGTTCAACAAAAAAAAACGAGCCGAGTTAGGGTTGGCTCGAAAAAATGAAAAATAAAATAAAATTTCATTGATGCTATAACTTCTTTTTTTTTTTCTTAAATTATTAACTCATTCAATACAAAGACATTATACAGATAAACCATACAAGATTTTGTATTTGGACTTGGACTTCTTGGCAGTTGGCACCACATTCACACTGTCACACATACTATACTATAAAAAAGGTTCTTAATGCACGGTTTTGGACTTATTGGCAGCTGCAGGGTATTTTCGTTTGGATCTTTGGAATTGAAATTTTAAGTTTTAACTTTTCACTTTACCTTCATTAATTTTTATACTTTTATATTAAAAAAAATTATAACCTGGGAGCCAACCCATTTGACCCGTGGGTTGACTCGATTTTTTTCGAGCTGAAACGAGTTGTGACTCGAGTTACTAACTCATTTTCTCTAACCTAACCCTGCTCATTTTAGCCGGGTTACGAGCCAAACCGATGAGTTGACTCATTTTTGCCAAACCTAATATATATATATATATATATATATATATATATATATATATATATATATATATATATATATATATATATATATATATATATATATATATATATATATATATATATATATAGATGTATAGGGAGAATAGTTGTTATAGGAAGAAATCTATTCTCCTGCTAAGTGCAAATCAAAAATTACAATAATAAGTTTTTAAAAAATAAAATAAAACATGGTGAGTCCCATGATTAGATCTCTACAGGAATGAGATCAATTCTCCTGTGACTGGAGAATTGATTACCCCGAATTGATTACCCCATATATATATATATATATATATAAAATTTCATTTTCAATTTAATCTTCGTGTCTTGAAGTACATAAAAAATGAATTAAATTTATTTATTTTTAATGATTTTATTTTATTCCTATTAGAATTAGGTAAAATATATAATCTTATAAAGGTGAAATATTTAACATAATCATTACTCGTCTTTTTTACACTATGTAAATAAGTCAAATTAAAAAAATTAAAATTAATTCAGTTTAAAAAAATATATAAATTAAATAATTCTCGAAATGCTTAATTTTCTTTTTTGAGATATGAGAATTCTTTACAAAATGAAAAAATGAAAAGCATGGGGCAGTCATCCCTTATTCTAAACTGTTATTCAGCACAAATATAATGACAATAATGATTTGGTTAAAACTTGATGATAAACTGTAGTACAATAATAGAAAACGGGTAGCATATACTTATAGAGAAGTGTGATTAATTTGAATTGATTTATGAGGACTGAACAAGCTGCTTGATATCCATTGGGTAAGTGAAGGCTGGATCAGACCCATTATATGAAGCAAATGCAGTGAGTTGGTTCACAGCCTCTGTTGGATGAAATCCATCCCAAAACACGTAATGATTCCTCTTCTGACATGGTGTTTGACCAGGAACACACTGCCCATTCGCTCCAGTTGGGCAGCAAGGAGCATCAAAAACTGTGAAACCTGAAATACAAGCATGGACCATGGTTGTTTACACATTCAATTTTAATTTGTTCAATCTATAATGTTAATAAATGAAGTATAAGAAAATTAACCCCATGTGTTTACCAAGCGAACTGTCAATGGTTCCGGCTGTGCTGTTTATAAAGATGAATTTGGAATCAGCAGAGAACTGTTTATTAAAATGATCCACTAGAGATTTAAGCTTTTTATTAAACATGAATGCAGCAGCATTCTCTTCTTCGGCACAAGATCCATTTGTTCCACGGGTAGATATGGCATTTGGCATGCAGCCTATACGACCCAGCCCAACCAGAACGTACTTTCTTGCTCCAAGATAATACAGAGCCTGCCCCGAAAAACCATTCTTTTATTATTATAAAATATAAATCATCCAATCATGATAGTTTTACTTTTACATTATCATATTGGGGAGAAAATTTTATGTGGTACTGCACCATAAGGTCCTTGCCCAAAAAGGAAAAAAAGTGACATATGGGTGAAAATAACGATAAAGGCAAATGTAGTGTAAAAGTATGATTTTTTACTATATCTGGTAAAAGAAGCACCGAGTATTATGTGATTCTAGAGCATATAAACCTTTTTTCATATTGGGGTGGTTGAATTGGGAGGGAGGGGGAGTTTCAGTCGTATTCAACACACCAATAATATCTGGATTCTCTATAATCATATGCCTCTTTGAATGCTTTTATTTTGATTTTTTTTTCGTTATAAGCAGAAGCTAGATCAAACAGGTTTTAAAAAAACACTCTTATAATAAAAAGTTTATTTTATAAACAAGGAAAAAGTCAAAAACTCCAAGGAGAAACTTTTTTTAAGTTTTTATCAACTTTTCTTGAACTATGTATTTTTTTGAAATGAAGAGTCATAGAGATAGAGAGAGTCTTTTCTTGAAATGTGTGCTTTTCAGTAATTTTTAAGCTAAAATATTTATGTAATTATCAAATAATTTTTAACTTTTTTTGTAAGATTTTTTTTAGATTTAACTTCAAAATAACTTCTAGGTTAAAAAGAAAAAGATTCAAACAGGCTCTTAGCCGGTTTCATGCTTTTATTTTCTTAAAGTTAGTAAATTATTATGTACATATACAATTAAATTAATACGTGTAAATTGAATCAAGAAGAACCTATTTTTACTTCTCAAGTCACATACAGGCCTATCAGCCTTTTAAACCCAGCCTCTAATTAGCCCAGCCGTGGACTTTTTCAAGCATAGTCCTAACTTTCAGGGCCGGGCTTTGGTTTATTCTGGGCTTGGGTTTTTCCTGCAACCCAAACCATGTACACGTCATTCACATAGGAATTAGTTGATTTATAATTTTTTTTTTTCTGAAGACATTAGTTGATTTATGTATAGACATATATGTACATAAATCAAAGTCAGCCACATTTCACAAATATAAACGCTGTTGTTGGCTTTATCCGGTAAATATTTAAGTTAGGATACATGGACTTAACATTTAGACGTATCTATCCGCAATGTGTTTAGTTTCTTTTAAGTTTGATACGGTTTTAAAAAAACTAACGAAATAAATGTGTACCTTCCTCATCAGTTATTACTTTTGACTTATGAATATAGCTAAAATAGGTTAAATTAAAATCTCTCTAAAATAGGCTTGACCTGTATTTCGAATACAAAGTATTTTTAAAATAAAAATTGACATAGCATTTTTAGAAGTGAAACCGTACATCAAAACTTATTTAAAAGACATTATAATATTTACCAAGAAAAAAAGGCATTATAATAAAAAATTAATATAATAACAACATTAACATATATATATATATATATATATATATATAGGGAAATATTACTCTCCTTTTACATAATGTAACTTATCTCATTTTCTCTCACTTCGATTTCCGCACTCCACTTTTTTTTTCTTTTTCTTTTTTCTTGTAATGGTAGGACCCACCTATTTTCTCTCTATAACATAAGATAACTATCTTATATAAAAGAAGATTAATAAAACCCATATATATATATATATGAGGTAGGATCCTTTGACACCAGTGTCAAATTTTAAATTTGACACCCCATCTGATAACCGTTAGATAAAAAAAGATCAATGGTGTCACATGCTTGTAAATCAGAGTCGTCGATCTTTTTTGATCTAACAGCTCTCAGATGAGGTGTCAAATTTGAAATTTGACACTGGTGTCAAAGGATCCTACCTCTCTCTCTCTATATATATATATATATATATATATATATATATATATATATATATATATATATATATATATATATATATATAGATTAGTGTTTCTCATGATATCTCTTACACATACATAAAAGTATGTGAAGCTCATGTAAAAAAAAGAGACAGAAATTAAACATAGGTCTCACACACTTTTATGTGTGTGTATGAGATAAAATTATCTCTTATAATATGAGAAACATTAATCTCTATATATGGGTTTAATATTTCTACTTTTGCTACAAAAAATACACTCAGATAAAAATAAGTGAGTCTCACTAATTTTTTCTCTTTCTTATTTTTACAATGGGATCCACTTACTTTTATGTATGTGAGGCAGAAAAAAAAAAGTATGCAGCAATAGCATAAATTATTTTTCGTATATATATATATATATATATATGTATGTATATATATATATATGGGTTATATTTATCTTATGTTGTAGGAAAATGGTTATTTCATGTTATAGAAATAAAATTACAAGTGGGACCCACATGTAAGAGGAGAGAGAAAAAATAGATGTGAGATCCACCTCCACTTTGTGTGTGTAGGAAATTTGTTTATCTTATGTAATATAAGATAAATATAACCCTATATATATATATATATATATATATATATATATATATATATATATGGGGAAATCAATTCTTATGCCACAGGAAAATTGAACTCTTCTGCTATAGATTTTAAATTTATGAAGTGGTGGATCCTGCTTGAAGTTCGAGTCTGCAAGAAAATGATGTCTTATCCAAATAGGAGAAAAAGAACACCCTATATATATATATATATATATATATATATATATATATATATATATATATATATATATCATTTCTCAAGCTGCCGGAGATAACTTTATCTCCGGCTACTAAATCATAATCATACAAAGATAGATCAATGGTGATAAAGGAAGAGAGAGAAAAAGAGAATCATAACCATTCAAAGGTGAATCAATTAATATAAGTAAATAAATAAATAAAACGACATCGTTTTGGGGTGGCCGGAGTTAAACTTATCTCAAGTTGCCGGAGAAATGTTTTTCCCTATATATATATATCAGTTGGTCAAATCTATTTTTTTTTTGTTTACATACTAAAATGTTTTTTTAAATGAGGCAAAATATTCATACTATCAATTATTTCTAATACCAATCAACTGCCACTCTAATATAATTATATATTTCAGGGATTACATTCAAAGTTGTTTTTCTTTTCTCTCTTTTCAGAAATCGTTGGGTGGGATCCAACGTTAATTAGAATGGTAATGAATTAGTAGTAGAAATAATTGATAGTATGAATGTCCTATCTATTTTTGGATGAGATATGATATTGTTACTATCAATTAATGTTACTACCATTTTGTTTCACGTTAGATTGACTATGTTGATTCAACAGTTCTGATCTAACTTTCTAAAAATATTTTTTCTTCTCCTTATATTTAATACTTTATATTTATTTCTACCTTTGTATGGTTATGATTCCTCATATTTAATGCTTTCATATTAAATATGGTGAATCATAATTATATAAAGGTAAAAATAAATATATCTATTGAATCAACATAATCAATCTAATATTAAAACAAAATTGATAATAACCTTAATAATAACATTAATTAATAACAAGGATATCCTATCACTTTTTAATAGACTAAAACCTCACCTTTTAAGATCTAAGAGCTTTTTAAAAAAGTCTTTTCTTTTACAAGTGTCCTTAAACAAAGACAAGTACAACCTATAAAGCGGCTCACTAATAGTAAATACTGGATCCAAGAGTTTATGTGCCATTTTGTGTGACGAAGTGAGAAACACGCAGGAAACCGTAAGATACCTGTAAATAGAGGGATAACTCTTGAATCAGAGCTTCTGCATACTGCTCGGGGCTATAAATGCGGCTTGATGGGTAGAACTGGGGAAGGAAGTAATTATTTATGTAATCATTGCTGCCTATATTCACGTAATACAAACACTTATCAAGATATTCTATAGCTTTGTCATAACCTCCAACTCTGATAGCTATTTTGGAAAATATGAATTTGTGCTTTGTTAACTGTTGTCCCAAGCTGATATCACCACCCTGTGTTGCGTAACACTAATTTAGTGGCATGCATGGCCATTGACACACAAATATTCCTCTACATATACTACAAATAGCAATTGAAGATAAAGATAAGAACATGTTAACAATGATATATGGCTCTTTGATTTAATACCATATGCTTGCCACTCTCAAAGCGAATTCCAGCTGCACCAGATGCATAGTTCACACCTTTAAGCATGTCTGAACCACTAGTGTTTGCAAAGGGCGGGATGAACTTCTTAAATCCCAGAAATTGAGCTGAACAAAAAGTTTAGAGTAAGAGAAATGACACTTGGTTAAAAAAAAAAATATAGCTTTTTTTCTTTCTGAACTATAAAAAAATTGCTGAATTAACAGAAGATAGTTCATCCCAACTTAAAAATTTGTCCCCTAAGATTCTTAACGAGAGTTGAATTTAATATCTTTAATTGCAGCATTGAATGCCTAATCTTAAAAAGAAAAAGAGAGATTAGAGGTCTTAATAAGAGTAAAGAAATGTTACTAATTATGTCAATTGCAGTTCGGCCATTGGTAAATCTTCCTGTTGGGCCTATTGGGAAGTCGATCCCATATGGCTTGTAATGAGATTTTGCAGAAGTTGGAAGGTTATTGTTGTTTCCACTATCAGACAGAGAGTCGCCAAATATAAAAAGGCATGGCACTTGGGGTTTCCCTTGGACACAATGCTGCATGTAGTTTGCAGCCAAGAAAAGAAGAGGCATAACCAACCATGTCTTGGTCTCACAAGCCATCTCTGAAGCAAATTAAAGAGGTTGGGTTGTGATCCAGGAAATAAGGAATGTGTCAAGAACAATATGGAAGGGCTGTATATATATATATATAGGGTATATAATATGGTGACAAATTGTTGGGGCAAATTTTGGAGGATTTATTGTTAAAATAAAATCAGAATGAAGCAACATAGGATGTCGGGTCGGGTTTGACAAGTTTGTTATATTAATAAACACAAAAGGTGTACGTATGAGACATCTATTTCTATTTTGCACCCTTGAACACGACATCTCAGAAGGAAAGGAGTGTATCACCATACGAAAATCATAGAAAGAGTTCGTAGGTAAGTAGGTTGAATTGAAGAAAACAACTAGTTAACGAGCTAAGATTTTAATGACAAAAGAAAATTGACATGCTAAGAAATTGAGTATCAGTTTATTTAGAAAATCTCCCCATCAATTGATTGCTTAAGCCTTAGTTAGGATGAAATTTTAAATATAGTTGAAAATATAAGTGATTGGATCTTAGCGTCTTTAATACTGCATGCTTACTGCCTAACTTGCTATTATGCAGTGGCGGAGTCAGAAAAAAATTTTAAGTAGTGCCAAAAAATTTAACATATTAGAATATTTATCTTAATTACACAAATTTATCAGGAAAAAAATTTACTATAAATTCTAACATATTTATCCAAATATTTACTAAATAATATCACATAACATTGAAAATTTAAATAAACAATTGCCAATGATTATATATCAAAACAAACATATAAAATGGCACTAACCTTTCCTGTAAGCATTCCAAATATAAGAATTTTACTTTCCTCCAACAGTATAATACGTAATGAATCATCAAGCATTGTCCTAAGGAGATGTGGGTATATATATATATATATATATATATATATATATATATATATATAATGACAAATGAGTGGTTAAGAAAATGAGAAAAAAGGAAAAAATATTATAATTTTTCTATATTTATTTAGGTAGTGTCAAATTATAATTTTAGCCATGGCCAAATTATAATTAACTATATAATTATATGTAATAAGTAAAAAAAATTTGAAACAAAGGCAGTGCCAAGGCACTACCATGTTACAATGTGGCTACGCCACTGCTATTATGGTATTTTATTTTTGCAATTTTTTGTACTTAATTTTGTTTTCTTCAAAATAATATTATAATTAAGAGTATTTAGTAATTAGTTAAGATCTTTGTAGACTGATTCAAGACTCATCCAAATTATAACTTGATTGATTTGGTATATATATACTTGCAGAATTTTCCGGTCTAAACCTCTCCACACATTTGAAAATCTTTTTGACGAAGCATTAGAAATTTGATTACAATTATATAAAAAAATAATTTTTTAACTATTTTTTATATATATAATTGAGAAAACTATTTGTCATTTTAATGTGTACAATTTTTTGTCATTTTAAGTAAAATTATTGTGTTTTGATAATTTTTTATCTTCTCTTTCTTTCACATTTCTTTTTTCTCTCTCCTCCTGATTTTGTGGATGAAAGAGAAAAAAACTATCAAAACACAGTAAATACAGTCGTTTCACTTAAAATGACACAAAACAGTAATAATTAATTAATTAATATGACCTAATAAATTTTAACTGTTAAATTTATTGAAATCAACAGTTAAGATTTAATGTAAGACTTAATATTCTTATATCGGTGAAGTTGATCCTAATATATATATAAGTTGCCTCAAATGGATACAATAATTCTTTTATTTAAAAAATTGGCATGCAGAATAAGGCCCTTGCCCAATGCTTCTGAATGGGTTTAATATTTTCTATCCCTATTTACTTTTTTATTTGAATTTTCAAGACTTGTCTATTTAATAAAAAAGGGTAAAGGCCTAACTTCTCCATAAATCAATTGTTAAAAACAAAAATCCATCAATGTACTATTTTCCCTCCCTTTTATATGCTAAAGTGAATTGGGTAATAATTCTTTTTTTATTATTATAAACTGGGTAATACTCATGTATACCAATACTTCGAAATCGTTTCTCAAATTTGACTTTTATATTTGTTCTAGGATGTTATACAAACTTCAATGTTATTTATACAACCAAACAGATAATTTGACTTTTTATGCTTGCGAGTATATGCAAAATAAAATGAGTGTTTAATAAACAAAAAATCTCTTGAGTTTGTCACGCTTGAGAATATGTATAGGGCCAAAAATACATGTTATAATGGGCACCTTTATATACCTTTACATTTGGAAAAGAGAAACTTTTTTTATATTACATAGTACATAATTTCAGAGTGATGTTCAATTAAGTTTGATTGAAATTATTTAAAGTTTAACAAAATCAATATATAAGGAGGGCACAAAAAAAAAATATATATACAGGGGATAACATCTGTCATTTTGAAGGATATAAATTTATATCATTTTAGATCCTAATCGTTGATTTCTGTTTATCAACGGTTATAATTTATTGGATCAAAATTATTAATTAATTAATAATAAATTTGGCTCATTAAGTTTGATCCAATAAATTATAATCGTTGATGGACGAAAATCAACGGTTAAAATCTAAAATGATATAAGATTATATCCTTTAAAAATATAGATGTTTTTTCCATATAAATAACACAAGTAATAGCAAAATGCTGTAGAAAACTAAGTCAATATTCAGTGTAAAGGATATAGATAATTCAAATAAATTAAAAAGTGAGCGTTTAAATCGACGGCGCGAGTCTTTACCAAATTAAAAAAACTTCACCAACGAAAAGAAAATTAAAGATGAGAATGACATAAAAAAGGTCATAATAAGGTTGAGTGCAGGTCTTGTCAAAATATTAATGAAAAAAATTAAAGACAGTTTGACGTGAGAACAGCACTGCAACAAGGTTATAACAAGGTTGATTGCAGGTTTTGCCAAAATAAAGATGAGCATAACATAAAAATGGTTATTACGAGGTTGGCTGCAGGTCTCGTCAAAATATTAATGAAAAAAAAATGAAAGACAGTTTGACGTGAGAACAACACTGCAACAAGGTTATAACAAGGTTGATTGCAGGTCTTGTCAAAATAAAGATGAGAATAACATTAAAAAGGTTTTTTTTTTTTTTGGTTTCCACATAAAAAAGGTAAGTACGAGGTTGGCACTTGGCTGCAGGTTTCATCAAAATATTAATGAAAAAAAAAAAAAAGACAGTTTGACGTGTGAACTGCACTGCAACAAGGTTATAACAAGGTTGAGTGCAGTTCTTGTCAAAATATTAATGAAAAAAAAATTAAAGACAGTTTGTTTTGGTTCCTGATATATAGTTCGACGATTTAATTTTGGAAAAATTAATTATTAGAAGAAATGTGTGTCATTTTAAAGGATGTAAAATTGTGTCATTTTAAAAGAGTAAAAGATATAGATAAAAAAGAAGAGAAAGTGGACAAAAATAAATAAAGGTGTAGGTCCCACCTTTTGTGAGAGTGAAATGATATAAGTTGTGTCATTTTAAAAAGATAAATATTTTTTCCTTAATTATTTCATATTATGTGTATTAGCTGTCAATTTATCACAAAACACATACACACAAACTTTTACATATAGAAAATAATTATCTCATGCAGAGACAAGATAGTGGGGTTCATTATTTATTTATTTTTAAAAATAGTGGACCCCACTATCTTGTGTCTGTTGCATCAGATAATTATCTCATGCAACATGAGATAAATAGATCCATATATATATATATATATATATATATATATCAATGTTACTAAATCCGACCCGGTCATTGACCCGGTCGATGTACTGGGTCAGTGGGTCACTGGTTCAACCACATTACTAATACTGCCCTGAACGCAATCCTATTAAGGATGCAGGAAATGGAGAACAGGTTTCTAGAATAGCAGCGATTGGATGCCCAAAGGATCGAAGCCTTGGAAGTCGGGCTGCAAAATCGAAGCACTGAAGGCCGAGCTGGACAAGAAGGCTAGAACCAAGGAAATGACAATGGCTGAGGTACTCCGGACGAGAATCATAATGAAGATGGAGGTCATGGAAATGTCCGAGATGACAACTACCTCTGCGACGACGAAGATTCTAATGATAGCCCGTTCACTGAAAGACTCATTAACCTGGCAATTCTGCTGAGGTTCAAGAAAGCCAAAATACCTCCCTATGACGGGAGTCAAGATCTTGAGGCCTATCTAGAGGCTCTTAAATGGGATAACTGAACCCATCAAGGCCAGGATCTTCGCAACTACACTAACAAGTCAGGCAATGGCTTGGATTACGAGATTGCCCAAGAACTCGATTGATTCATTATAGGATCTAGCACATACCTTCCGCCTGAACTTTGCGGTGAGTAAGGCCATTCCACGCTGGCTTATGCATTAACTCGGATTTAGAAGAAGGAGAGAGATGCTAAAGTATCTCGATTGTTTCAATGAAGCCGCACTCAAAGTGCACAATTTAACTGAAACAGTCCATCTGTATCTGATTATCTCAGGACTGAATGGCGAATCCCCTCTGGCCAAGTCTATATACAAAAATCATGTTAATGATCTGGAGGAGCTCAGACGAAGGTCGGATAAATGCATTGACGTTGAGGACATGCAACGTGCTTATGGAGAATCTAGAGGCCGGAGCCCAGGTCGCCAAAGCCCAAACAAGAAGAATAAAGATAGAGATTGGCAGGGACCAAAGAAGGCGACTGAATCTCAAAGTAAAAGATCAGATGAACGCTCCTCGAGAACTAAGTTTGACAGTTATGCACCCTTAATGTTTTCAGATCTCAAATTTGGAGAGGTTCAAAAAGCATGTACCTGAGAGGCTTCAACCCTTTATTTATAAGAGGGGTTACCTGTAGGTTTAGAGTCCTAAAAGGAGTGTGATTCTTTGACCCTTTGTTATCTAGAATATTATTTGGATAAGTCTTATCCTTTATTGGATAAGTTGTTGAGATATGAATCCAGTCCATAATAGTTTCCCTCCAGCTGCGCAATGTCGAAAGACCTAGGCCCATCAAGAACAAGGGTGGCCTGGATCGAACCAGATTTGGTGCCTTCCATAATGGCAATGGTCATACTACGGATGAATGTTGGGACCTCCGAGATGCTATTAAAAAGCACATTTAAGAGGGGAAGTTGAAGCAATACCTCATCCGCACTCAAGGAAAGAAAAATAACAAGCGCAAATAATGACATCGTAGTAAGAGCCCGAGCCCAAAAAGGGAAGACAAGAGCGATTGAGATAAAGATCACATCGAAAAAAGCAATCAATTACTTTTGAAATTGCGAACTTTTGAAATTCATCGCGCTTAAGACTTAATCTGAAAGGAATTACTAAGACATTAGTGTTCTAATTAGGCTAAAGGGTAAAAGGCACTAAGACATTAGGATTTAACCAACCAATTATTTAGAAGATGAATTGTTTGGAACAATTGAGATAAAATATTATTGAAATTAATTTAGATTACTCAAGATGGAATATGTAATATTTCACTTAATGATTCTGATGTGACAAACCCACGATGGGATCAGATGGTTATAGGGTAAGAGACACATTAGCATGACTTGAGCTCCGCCTCTTTTACATACAGAACCCACAAAGGTTTGAGCGCTCACAAAGGTATGAGTTTTAGTCATTTCAGTTAAAGACTACATGTTCATTTATATGTTTGTATGCATAAACTCACAAAGGTTTGGGTATGTTTTTATTTAGAACCCACAAAGGTTTAGGTAGAACTCACGAAGATTTGAGCTTATATTTATTATTCATGATATTATTTTCTTATTACAAACATATTTTGGAGAATGATATTTTTCACTAATGTGGCTGGATTGGTTATAGTTCGAAAACCCTAATATTACTGTTATTTACCTCACATGTATTTGTTTTTTATGCTAACCTTTTCATAAAGTAAGCATGTCAGTATGTGTAGCGTTGGAGTAGGATAAAACACTATGGTTAAAGACTTTGAAGACTGTACGGAGCTCAGCAGAGCAACTGATAGAATAAAAGTAAATTCACCCAAGTGTGGTGGCTGAGTTGGTAGCATGGGGACTAAGTGGTGGGAGAGGTCCTCGGTTCGAATCCCACCAACACCATCTGGGGAGGAGCATAAGTACCGTAATCCTTGGACTCCCACTCGAACTCTGGATTACTCCTATAGGCGGCTCGAAGAGTCAAACCCGTGAAAATACCGGGGGGTTCTGATTCGCCTCAAAGAGGTAATTAGGATCAGTTACAAAAAAAAGAATAAAAATAAACTCTTTTCAATTTAGATTATGATATATTTTAGATGTAATAATGAACTTGATTTCTGTATAATTAAATTTAAAAAATATTTTATCATATGTTTTTGTTCTTATCCGCTGTGTTAGAATATAATTATGATTCTCATTTTTTATTTAAAATAAGAATTAAGAATTAATATGATATCCTCTATGCTAGCCAGTTATAAAGGATGTTACATGTCCATTACATGATTGGTCTATTATCTTACTCGAATCGAATTGATTAGGTGACCTATTCAACGAGTTTCGAATCAACTCGGCAAATTCGAGTTGAGTCTGATAACATTAGCCTAATCACCATTGACCCGCAATATGTCCTACCATGTACTACACCTCAACTTTAAGCTCTAATAATTTCCACACAAAAAAAACAAACGGAACTAAAACAAAACGGCCCTTATTAAATTCGATTAATTCTTCATTATTTGTCTACTTAGAGTTGATATTAGGGGTTAAGCTATCCCACTCCGGCCCGTCTATAAATTACGGGTATACTCATTTCGTTGTATAACAAATTAGCGGTCAACTAACTTAAATAATATAAATATAAATATAAATATAAATATAAATATAAATAAACGGGTTAACTAACATTTTTATGTTCCATCACATGTATAGAGTGCCAATTAGGATTTAGATGTAAACATATCCCTTCTCAATTTTATTGAACATTTACAAATAAAAGTACTATTGCAGCTCGCACTTAACCGATTGTAACTCATCTTTACACAAGGCAGGTCGATGGATTAAAATTTATAACTCAACCCGCTAAATTGAAAAGGTTAAACGGGTTGATTGGGTGAATGATACCAATCATAGTAGTTAAAATTCTGATTTAAATCTGCGATTTTACGATTTTTTTCAATCAAAATGATTTCATCAAAATGTCAAACGTTTTTATGATTTTACGATTTTTTTATGTTAGGATTTTATGTTTTATAATTTTTTATCATCCTTTCGATTTTAAGTAAAATCTCGATTTTAACTACCATGGTACCAATTCTATATAAATACTCGTAATAGATTTGTAACATTCAATATTGGTAATATGATTAGCCGTTCAATCCATGTATATATATGTTGTATTATTAACTCAATTTATTCCCCTTTATTTGAATGATTAAACATGTTACATGAACTTATTTAAGGACAGATCGAGAGGTGTGATTTATGAGGACTGAACAAGCTGCTCGATATCCATTGGGTAAGTGAAGGCTGGATCAGACCCATTATATGAAGCAAATGCAGTTAGTCGGTTCACTGCCTCTGTTGGATGAAATGCATCCCAAAACACGTACTGATTCCTATTCTGGCATGGTGTTTGATTAGGAACACACTGTCCATTCTCCCCTGTTGGGCAGCAAGGAGCAGTAAAAACAGTGAAACCTGAAATACAAGCATGGACCATGGTTGTTTACACATTCAATTTTAATTTGTTCAATCTAGAATGTTAATAAATGAAGTATAAGAAAATTAACCCCATGTGTTTACCAAATGAACTGTCAATGGTTCCGGCTGTGCTGTTTATAAAGATGAATTTGGAATCAGCAGAGAACTGTGTATTAAATTGATCCACTAGAGATTTAAGCTTTTTATTAAACATGAATGCAGCAGCATTCTCATCTTCAGCACAAGATCCATTTGCTCCACGGGTAGATATGGCATTTGGAGTGCATCCTATAAGACCCACCCCAACCAGAACGTACTTTCTTGCCCCAAGATAATGCAGAGCCTGCCCAAACAAAACATTTTTATTATTTTAAATCATCCAATCATGATAGTCGTACATAATCATGTTGGGTTGGTCGAATGTGGGGCAAGTTTGATCCTTTTTCAACACTTGTGGATTCTATAATCAAAGTAAATTCAGCAGGTTTATTGCTTTTATGTCCTTAACGTTAGTAAATAATTTTGTATTTATACCATTCAATTAACAGAAAAATATTTCTGCTGCAGATAAGTTATCTGCATTTATTCCTAAAACAACATTGTTTTGGGATTGAAATATTAAAAAATTATAATTATAAAGACTATAATAATCCTGAAATAAATTAAAATTACAAAAATACCATGATTTCTGTCTCAAAACAACGTCGTATTAGGCTTACTACAGATAAAAGCAAACCCTTAAATTAATGGGAAATACATTTCTCATTTTATATGTGATAAATTATCTTATGCATAGTAAAAAAGTATATGGAATCTACTAAAGAAAAGAGAAAGAAAAAATAAATAAATTTTGTAAGATAAAGTTGTTTCATATACCATGAAAAATATATTTCCCAAAATTAATACTTGTAAATTGAATGAAGTAGAACCTATTTTAAAACCCAGCCTATAATTTTGTCAATCAGCCCAGTGATGGACATTTTCAAGCATAATCCTAACTTTCAGGGCCGGGTTTTGGCTTATTTTGGGTTTGGGTTTTTGTTGCAACCCACCCCATGTTCACGTCATTCAAATGGGATATTAGTTGATTTACATATTTATTTATTTTTCTGAAGACATTAGTTGATTTATGTATAGACATATACACAAAATCAAAGTCAGCCACATTACACAAATGTAAATGCTGTTGTTGGCTTTATCCGATAAATATTTAAGTTAGGATACATTGACTTAGACATATCAATCTGCAATATGTGTGTAGTTTCTTTAAGTTTGATACGTTTTTAAAAAACTAATGAAATAATTTTGTACCTTCTTCATCAGTTATTACTTTTGACTTATGAATATAGCTAAAATGGGTTAAATTAAAATCTCTCTAAAATAAGCTTGGCCTGTTTTTCGAATACAAAGTATTTTTTAAAAATAAAAATTGACATAGCATTTTTAGAAGTGAAACAGTACACGGTATATAAAAAATTATTTAAAAGGCATTATAATTAAAAATTAATAACAACATTAATATATAGGTTTAATGTGCTGTAGAAAAAATTTCTCTATCATACTCACATAAAAGTGAGTGGGTCTCATTATAAAGAAAATGAAGAGAAAAATGGGACACACTCACTTTTATGTAAGTGTATCAGAGAAATTTTTTCTGTAATAAAAGCAAATATATTTTTCCTTAATATATATATATATATATATATATATATATATATATATATATGTATAGAAATCATTTTCTCATGTTCTACGAGAATTATTTTTTCCTACCGGTGATTCTTCGATTTTTGTGCAACATTTTCTTTTGTTTTTTAATAAATGTGAACCCCAGATAAGATGTGTTTATAGTATGAGAATTTTTTTTCCTATTGCATGATTAAAGGTTTGTTCTTTTAAAGGATACAAGTTGTGTCATTTTAATTTTTAACACTATATACTACGTGTAGTATATAGTTATAATATAAAAAATTGCTTTTTTTTTCTCTCTCTCATCAGTCACTTTAGCTGATGTGAAGAGAAAAAAAAAACTTTTTATATTATAACTATATACTACTCATAATATATAGTGTTAATATCTAAAATGACATAACTTGTTTGATTTAAAAATAGTCACACTTAACCTATCTAAAATTTCTCTGTAGATAGCCTAAAAGCTCAGCTTTTAAGATCAAGAGTTTTTTAAAAAAAGTTTTTTCTTTTACAAGTGTCCTTAAACAAAGATAAGTATACTTGATCCAATAGTTTATAAAATGGATCCTCCCATGTGTTGATTAACATGACCATGTCATGTGTAGGAATCCTAGCCATACAAAAGAGAATCAACGGTTACGATTATGTAACTACCTATCTCTAGTTTTTTTTTTTCTTCCTTTATCACCATTGATCTAAAGATTATGATTTCCCAACATTATATGATCATGTTAATTAACACATGAGAGGATCCACTCCCAATAGTTTACGTGCCATTTTGTGTGACGAAGTGAGAAACACGCCGAAAAATGTAAGATACCTGTAAATCGAGAGATAACTCTTGAATCAGAGCTTCTGCATACTGCTCGGGGCTATAAATGTGGCTTGATGGGTAGAACTGGGGAAGGAAGTAATTGTTTATGTAATCATTGCTGCCTATATTCACGTAATACAAACACTTATCAAGATATTCTGCAGCTTTGTCATAACCTCCAAGTCTGACAGCTATTTCGGAAAATATGGATTTGTGATTTGTTAACTGTTGTCCCAAGCTGATATCAGCACCCTGTGTTGCGTAACACTAATTTAGTGGCATGCATGACCATTGAGACACAAATATTCCTCTACATATATTACAAAATCCATATTGAAGATAAAGATGAACATGTTAACAAGGATACATGGCTATTTGATTTAATAGTATACCATATGCTTGCCACTCTCAAAGCGAATTCCAGCTGCACCAGATGCATAGTTCACACCTTTAAGTATGTCTGAACCAATAGTGTTTGCAAAAGGAGGGATGAACTTCTCAAATCCCAGAAATTCAGCTGAACAAAAAATTTAGAGTAAGAGAAATGACACTTGGTTCAAAAATATATAGCTTTTATTCTTTCAGAACTATTACAAAATTGGTGAGTTAACAGAAGATATAGTTCACCCCGACTTAAAAATTTGACCCCCCAAAACGAGAGTTGAATTTAAAATTTTGAATTGCAGTACTGAAAGCCTAGCTAATCTTAAAGAGAAAAAGAGATATTAGAGGTCATAATAAGAGTAAAGAAATGTTACTAATTATGTCAAATGTAGTTCGGCCATTGGTAAATCTTCCAGTTGGGCCTATTGGGAAATCGATCCCATATGGATTGTAATTAGATTTTGCAGAAGTTGGAAGGTTATTGTTGTTTCCACTATCAGACAGAGAGTCACCAAATCCAAAAAGGCATGGCACTTGGGGTTCCCCTTGGACACAATGTTGCATGTAGTTTGCAGCCAAGAAAAGAAGAGGAATAACCAACCATGTCTTGGTCTCACAAGCCATCTCTGAAGCAAATTAAAGAGGTTGGGTTGTGATCCAGGAAATAAGGAATGTGTCAAGAACAATATGGAAGTGGTGTATATATATAGGGTGGGGTGACGAATTGTTAGGACCAAATTGGAGGATTTATTGTTAAAATAAGATCAGAATGAAGCAACAAATTAAGGATGACGGGTTTGGCAAGTTCTTTATATTAATAAACACAAAAGGTCTACGGATGAGAGCATCTATTTCAGTTTTACACCCTTGAACACGACATCTTAGAAAAACTTTCGACTATTTTTTTTTTTTACTTGTTTTTGCATTTTCCTCCATCCCTCTCCTTGTCATGGGAATTGAACACCAACTCATCAAGCATGGACAGCTTTGTCTGTTTCTATCTACGAATAATAACATTATATTGACAACGAATCAATTTTTTTTTTTTTTTTTTTGGATAATAAAGGAAAACTAAAACAAACAAAAATAGACCTAGCTAGGGATCCACCTGGGAGTATGTAACTAAAATAAACTAAAACAAACAAATTTGTGGTATTTTATTTTTGTAATTTTTTGTACTTAATTTTGTTTTGCATTTTGATTTCTTCAAAATATATAAGATTATAATTAAGAGTAATTAGTAATTCGTTATGATCTTTGTAGAATGATTCAAGACTCGTCCAAATTATTTACTAGATTGATTTGGTATACTTGCGTAATTTTCCGGTCTAAACCTCTCCAGTCTCCACACATTTGAAAATCTTTTTGGCGAGGCAGTAGAAATTTGATAACGAAATATATAACTAATAATTTCTCTTTCAAACGATGCGTTGCAAAATTATCCACATATTAATTGGACGTGAAATTAATATTCTATATAAATTTTAGATGTGTAGTACCAGTTAATTGACATGCTGAGAAATTTAGAGTAAATACCATTTTCGGTGCTCAACAAATTTTACGATGCCCGCTTTAGTCCTTAGCAAATAAAAAGGCTATTCGTGGTCCCTAAGAAATTCAAAGTGAACCCATCTTAGTCTTTTTGAGGGACTAATATGAGTCTTTTTTGAATTTGTGAGGGACCACGATTTCAACTAAATGGGTCCATTTTGAATTTATTAGGGACCACGAATAGCCTTTTTATTTGCTAGGGACTAAAGCTGACATCGTGAAATTTGGTGAGGACCAAAAATAATATTTACTCAAGAAATTAATAACAAAATAGAATTGACATGCTATGAAATTGAGTACCAGTTAATTTAGAAAATCTCTCCACCAATTGATTGCTTAAGCCTTAGTTAGGTTGAAATTTTAAATATAGTTGAAAAAATAAGTGATTGGGTCTTAGCGTCTTTAATAATACATGCTTATGCCAAACTTGATATTGTGGTATTTTATTTTTGCAATTTTTTGTACTTAATTTTGTTTTGCATTTTGATTTCTTCAAAATAAGATTGTAATTAAGATTAATTAGTAATTAGTTATGATCTTTGTAGAATGATTCAAGACTCATCCAAATTATTTACTAGAATTGATTTATACTTGCATAATTTTCCGGTCTAAACCTCTCCACACATTTGAAAATCTTTTTGGCAAGGCATGCATTAGAAATTTGATAACGAATATATAACTAATAATTTTGTGATTATTTTTTACATATACAATTATATGGTTAATAAAACGTGCATGCAGAACACGGGATTTGCTGAATCTCTCCAAATTTTGAAAATGATCAAAATCATGCATAAGCATCATGACAATTGGAATTAAAGTACTAGGGATATTATTTACCAAAAAAAAAAAAAAAAGTACTAGGGATATTCGATTTGGTGGACTGATCAAAAGATAACAATCGGAATTCTGAAACCAACCTGCTGATTTTGGCACGTGCATTTTGTGGTCGCATGATTTCTTTATGTTAATCTGTTTAATAATGCTGTTAACAAATGTACAAACTAAATATAGGGCCCGTTGTCATATGCAAATTAAAAACAATAAGATATAAAAGTATCTATGCTTTTCCGTATAAATAATATTATGGGTTTAAATTAAGGGTTTTATTAGTGTTATGTAACATAATGTATGTATTGTTTTTAACTCTCACATCAAAAGGGAGAGAGAAAGTAGAATGATGAAAGAGAAAGAAAAACATGTAGACCTCACCTCTTTAATGTGTGTGTAAGAAAGGGAAGTTATATTATATTAAATGATAAACATAAAACCCTTAAATTAATTTCGTCCGAGTATATAAAAATTTACCAACTATATTCCTCGATTCATTTTCCAAAAACAAAAAGTCACCCTCATTTGTTTTTTCTACAAAATTTTTATATTATATACGTATGTAGGTCCTCCGAAAGGTAACAAATTTGGCTGATATTGGGCCGAACTTATGTATAAGGGCATTGACATTTTGACAAGTTGAAATATCCAATGGCCGAAAAGCCATTTATGACAGTAGAAAAAAAAAATAAGGAAAAAAGCGCACCAGTTATCTAAAAATGTTTGGTAAGAGAATTATTTTTAAATGCCTAGAATTGTGAGGGTCGAATTTCAAAAAGGCCATATTTGGTAGCACATTGGGAAAAAAATTCACTGGAAAATGATTTTCCTGGAATTCAATTTTATGTGTTAAGTGGTGTTTGGTAGGAGATTTTATTTTATCCAAGAATTGTGATTCCTTAGAATATGTTGAGAAATTAATTTTTTTGAGAATGTTATAAAAAAGTTATTTGATAGATCAAAATTTTACAAAAAAATATTGGGTCAATTTTCTTCAATCAATTTTTTTTATGATAAAATATTACTGAAAATGTAAACCGAAATTAAAATTATACCCTCACTTCTTATACAAATAATTTTCAAAGCCACGTGCATCAGGCGACGCCGACGATCGTCACCACGCATATGAGGGCACAAAGCAGCAAGGCTAGAATCACCGCGAAATATGATTCAAACTCCACGGCCTCCGGCAGAGACATCACCGCAAGCATGGTGTAGGTGGATAATTTGTACAGAACTTGAATTGGAATTGGAAGCTTAAACTTGAATTTTTCTTCCCATCATGGTTTTTTCTCTCTCTCTTCGTTCGGTGCCAAAGAAGAAGTGTCTTCTTTCCCGCACAAAAGAACAAATTGCTTGTATAAGAAAAGTTTCATAAAATCTGAAAACTATTTGTCCATATACCACTTTATGAGTGAATAATTTTTCGGAGAGTGATAAAATATCCTGGAATGTCGTCGCAGATTCAATTTCTTCAGGCCAGTACACGAAAATTAATAATCAGGATTAATTGGCAAAAAATCGGTACTAATGTTATTTTTCAAATGTATCTCCATCCTAAAACACATTTGAAGAGAAAGACGAGATCAGAAGCCACGTAGGAAGCCCAACCAATCGCGTCAGTCCATGTCACGTGTTTTCCACGTATCCCGCCACCTGTTGTGACATGTACCAGTCCCGCCATGTCAGTTGGCGAGACTAAGCCACGTGTGTGACACATCTGCAGTTCTTGTGACGCGTTCCAGCTACCCCAAACTAATCAATTACATTAATTATATTGTCCTAAAGCATTTTTTGCAACAGTGTAATGTTAATAAATTATTTTGTTTAAAAGATTTAATAGCATGAATAATATTTAACTAATTCAATAAATGGTAATGGCTATTTATTTACTTTTTTAATAGTTATTAAATCAACTTAATATATTTTTTCTTAGGTTTTATTCATTAACATGAGATCTGCAATTATATAATTATTAAAACAATTATTACGATTTCAATAATTAATAATTGTAATTATTATAAATATATTCAATCTAAATTACTATTTCAGATTAATGTTTATAATTTTCAATATTAACAACTTAGTTTTCTAACATGGTTTTTAAAGCATTGTAAATTTCAATATGATTACTATTAATCAGGTCACTAATTAAAATTACAACATAATTATGACATTAATCACTGTTTACCAAAAGCAAAAATTACATTGATTAATAATTATCTTAGGAATAATTTTTTGATGCCTACTAAGGATTCCAAAATTATTTTTCTTAATTAATGCAGAATATTTGAAAAAGGTTTTAATGACATGATTATTATTTAATTATTAAACTAATGATGACTAAGTTAACATATGCAGGTTTGTTATAATTATTATATTTGGTTAATATTAATATTTATTTTATTTATTAATTACGCAAACAAATGGGTCACTATTTACTAATTAAAAAAACAAATTTACTATTTAAAATTGCATTTACTAATAATTATTAAAAGAACCATTTCATTTTATTAGTATTTGGGGTGGCTGGAACACGTCACAAGAACTGCGGATGTGTCACACACGTGGCTTAGTCTCGCCAACTGACATGGCGGGACTGGTACATGTCACAACAGGTGGCGGGATACGTGGAAAACACGTGACATGGACTGACGCGATTGGTTGGGCTTCCTACGTGGCTTCTGATCTCGTCTTTCTCACTGGCGGGACTTATCTCGTCAGTCAAACCTACGTGTTTGACTGCTCTAGTATGGCCATTCTTTTCAAATGTGTTTTAGGATGGAGATACATTTGAAAAATAACATTAGTACAGATTTTTTGCCGGATTAATTTTGTCACAATTTTCGAGGTTAATTTTTCAAAATTTCAGAAAAGTCAAAATACCATCATTTGGATGGTATTTTTTGGTTGGATTTTTGTTCAACTTTTAGAAAACGTTTGATATAGGAGAAATTTTTTTTATCCGAAAATTACAATTACTGAGACTAATGTGGGAAAAAAGGTTTTTGGGGATTGTTACCAAAAAACTATTTGGGAGGTCAAAATATTACCGAAAATATTAGTTAATTTTTCTGAGTATATATTTGGTTGATAATAAAATATTGCTGGAAATATGTGAAAAATTTACAAAACTACCCTCCTAATAACTCACTTTTGAAACACACTTATAAACAAAAAAAAAAAAAAACTTGATCCAAACAACAATGGAAAGTAAAGCAATATAACCTCTTTTGCTACCATTTTTTTTCCTTTTCTTACAAACTTTTTGTACTGCCTTAACCATTAACGATTGTCCTGCTTCCTCCTGTGGAAATTTTTCCAATATAAGTTGTCCATTTCGACTCTCAAGTGACCCACCTAATTGTGGGAACAAGAGGTACGAATTATATTGTGAGAACAATGCAACAATTTTTACTCTATTTTCAAGGAAATACTATGTAAACAAAATCAAGTACAAGAGATATAAAATCTGAGTGAGTGACGCGGGTGTTGTGGACGACACTACTTGTTCCTTCATCTCCCGCTATTTCTTTTTACTGGTTCAGGTGTTCAACGGTGTCTATAGTGAAGCATGTTGGTCTGAATGGTAATTGGTGGATAAGGGTATTTTCATATGAGAAATGAGCAACTAGTTTCCCATCCTATGGGAAAAAAAAATCCATCTCATCCATGGTATTCTCTAATGGAATTCGCAGTATAAAACAAAATTATGGAGAGAAAAATTATTCGGAATTATTTTTACTCTTCTTCTTATCAAACATGGGAAAATAATTTTCCCCATCACTTTTCCAAGAACCCAAAAAAAAAATCCATGTATCAAACACTTGAGGAAAGTTATATTTATAACCTATTTTCGTTTACAATCTCTTACAACTATATCTTAACCGTTGATTTTTGTCAATCAATGATTATCATTTATTGCGAATTAATAATTAAATAATGAGTTTGATTTGTAAAAATAATAACCGTTGATTGACGAAAATCAATAGTTAAGATATAGTTGTAAGAAGTTATAAACGAAAATAAGTTATAACTATAACCTTTATCCCTAAAATTATACTAAACTTTAGCTCACCTTTAAATTAAGTTTTCAGACGGTTCACCTGAAAAAATTCCATCGTGCAAATAAAATAAGGGAAATGCAACTATTACGTTGCATGAAAGATGAAACACCATTCTACTTACCCATTGGAAGGTGTGTCACATTTTTTGTTTTTTTTTTTTCTTCTTAAATTAGTGGGCCACATGTAAAAGTTGTGTCTGTAGGAATCTCAAAACCAATCCTATAACATGACACACATAAACCCCGTAAAATAAATGTTTCATGTACTACACCAAAAAAAAAAGTTTAATGTCAAACAAGACGGTTATTATTATGGGTTTTAAATATGGCACAAAGAATTATGATATTGCTGGAATTTCTGTAATAAAAAAATAATTATGTATTACGTGATAATATATAATTATAAATTCTTGCAAAAAAAAATATAACTATATATTACAAATAGTACATAATTATAACTACATATTATCATAATATATGATTATATTTATTTATTTTTGCAGAAATTCTTGCAATATGAGAAAAAAGTGACCCTTTAAGTATTTAATTTATAACCAAATAGTGATAGCTCACTTGATAGTAAGAAAACTGAGAATGTGGAAAGAAAAGGGCCTCAGTTCGATCCCTACATGTCATCTTTAGAAGGGATTTAATTAATATCTTCATCCTTGACACGCCTCACATTTCAGATTACGGATTAGTTTCACAGTCGGCTCAAACAGTCAAAGCTTGTGGGAATACCAGAGAGAGTTAACTTGCCTTAAAGAGATAATTAATATTGAGTTAACTGGATATATATATATATATATATATATATATATATACACACACACTTTATGTGTTTTTTGCTTATTGGATTCAACAAAAATATTTATATATTCTGTAGCATCTATCGTTTTATCTTGTGCTAGATTAACTGTTAATAATTTAGTATAATACTTTTCTCATGTTACGTGAAATAATATTATCTTATGTAGAGATATAATTAGGTGAGTCTCACACAACTAAAAAAAAATAACTTAATTTGTCGGACTTCGTCTTTGCCTTATAAGTTTCGGAAAGGTTTCTGAGGTGAATCATATTACATGTCTCCTATACAATTCTATGTAAGCATTTCAACAATGATTCATGATTCATGTTCATCAATTAACATTCTAAGAACATGACAGAGGATCTTTAGAATTCATGATTTTCACATAAGAGTGTACCTTTCTCCATTAGTGCGGAAGAACTTTGATGATGGAACGTCGTTTCTCAGAGTCTTTACCCTCTGCTTTTCTTGTATCGTCTATGACAGGGATCTGATACAACTTTTATGGGCAGACTATGAAGGAGAGAATTCTGAGAGATTATCATTGTCAGAAACTCACCACTTTTCACTTTATATAACTGAACCATGTCACCAGTTACAGAATTTCAATTAACTTCGTGTAACTTCCCATTAATGCGAAACGTCAAAACGTCAATTACTATAAATGCGAAACGTTGCCATAATGTAAAACGTCAAAACGTCAATTACCATTAATGCGAAACGTTGCCATAATGCAAAACGTCAAAACGTCAATTCCCATTAATACGAAATGTCAATTACCTTAAAGCCTCTTTTATTATTAATCAAACCAATTGACACACATCACACATGAGACACAAATAGTTTTACATTCTCCCACTTGGCTCATGTCATAAGGTGTCCCTTCATGATTTAATTAACATTAACTTTAATGCGCATTTACTAAGCTAAAGGTTCCATACATTGACGTCATCATAATTCATTATTAGAAATAAAATCAACATGAGTCATGGCGGTTGTATGTTATCAAGTCGGCATAGTCCCTTCCATGTACTACTATATTGACTCTTCTTCCTAACATGATACTTTAATAGGAAGTGTACATTATGTCCAACAATAATGTCTTCATAACGGACCATAATTATTTTCAATATCATCACATATACTTGCATGCATTCATAAATTGAAAATAAGACAATATCAGAAACATATATTCATCAATGAGCTCAGAGTGTCAACACTTAATGCATAACTATAATTTTTTCATCATTCACTAGCTGACATAATGCCCATTTTACATAGTAAATGTCTTGGGCGATAGTCCATTCGTCAAGGGATCAGCTAACATAAGATCGGTGCTAATATGCTCTATTGACACTCTATGTTTCTGAACATCTTCTTTAACGGCAAAGTACTTTAATTCCATATGTTTAGCACCTTTGGAATACTTGTCGTTTTTAGAAAAGAAGACTGGTGCGGAATTATCACAATAAATTTTCAGCGGCTTTTCAATATTGTCGACCAATCCAAGCCCTGAAATAAAGTTCCGTAGCCATTTAGCCTGAATCGTGGCTTCAAAGCATGCCACAAATTCAGCTTTCATAGTGGACGCAGCTATTACAGTCTGCTTCGCACTTTTCCATGATATAGTTCATTCAGCTAAAAGATACAGGTAACCACATGTAGACTTTCTTGTGTCTACGCATCCTGCAAAATTTGAATCTGTGTATCCATTCACTTCAAGGTTTTTAGACCTTCTATAAGTAAGCATGTGACCTTTAGTTACTTCCATTTCTTTTTGTTCCAATTCACTTTTAGGACATTGCATGAGACTAAAATTATCTCCTTTCTGAATTGGGACTGAAGATGATGAGCAGTTTTCCATTCTTAATCTCTCTAGAACTTTATTAATATATGCTTTCTGAGACAAACCTAACAGTCCTTGTGATCTATCACGGAATATTTCTATTCCTATCACATAAACTGCCTCACCCATATCTTTCATTTCAAAGTTATTAGAGAGAAACATCTTTGTCTCATTTAAAAGACCAAGATCGTTAGTTGCCAGCAAAATATCATCAACATACAGAGTCAATAATATAAACTTGCTCCCACTGATCTTTAGATGTATACATCGATCAATGATGTTTTCTTTAAATCCAAAGGAAACAACAGTATCATTAAACTTAAAATACCATTGCCGTGAAGCTTGTTTAAGTCCGTATATTGACTTCTTAAGTTTGCACACCATGTGCTCTTTATCTTTTTCTATGAACCCCATTGGTTAGTCCATGTACACATCTTCATCTAAATTTCCATTTAGAAAGGCAGTTTTCACATCCATCTGGTGAAAAAGTTTTTTTTTTTTTTTTTTTTTATAGTCAATGCCATCTTTCTGAGTGAATCCCTTTGCAACTAGTCTGGCCTTGTAACGTTCCAAGTTACCATGAGAGTCACGTTTGGTCTTAAAGACCCATTTACAACCAACTCTCTTGCACCCTCCTGGTAACTCAACAAGATCCCAGACCTTATTCTGTTCCATAGATTTCAACTCATCTTTCATAGCATCTAACCATTTATCACCATTTTCTCCATTCATGGCTTGTGAAAACGTTACTGGATCATCTTGAATACCCATGTCAAAATTAAACTCTTGTAGATATACCACATAATCATTAGAAATAGCAAGTCTCCTTTCTCTTTGAGATCTTCTTAATGCTATTTGTTGTGGTTCTTCTACTATGGGTTCATTCGGTTCATCAACAATGATTTCTTCATGAATAGTGGGATCATCAATTCGTCCTCCATTATTATTGATTGGTTCAATAGCATAAGGAACAATAACTTTACTAGAGCTACAAGGTAATGAAACTTGTACTCTCACTTCATGAATATCCACTTTATGTGGTGTTTCACTCCTACTAACTTCACCATTCTCAATGAACCTTGCATTTCCAGATTCATTAATCCTTGTAGTATGATAAGGACAGTAAAATCTATACCCTTTCGATTTTTCTGGATAACCAATGAAATAACCACTGATTGTCCTTGCATCCAGTTTCTTTTCTTGCGGATTGTAGTATCTAGTTTCTGCCTGACAACCCCAAACATGCAGGTGTCTTATACTAGGTTTCATTCCAGTCCAAAAACGGGTATCAGACCTGACAATCTTCATCTTTCTGTCTAATTGCCTTTCAACTTCATTAATATAAATCTCCAAAGCATTTGCAGCTTGAAGACTTATCATGCAGCAAATAGGCATAACCATAAATCTGCTAATAATCATCAATGAGCTTATAAAATATTTTTCTTTAGTAAAGGCATTAACATCAAACGGACCACATACATCAGTGTGTGTAATTTCAAGAAGCCAGTGCTTCTTTGCTCTTTTCTTTGTGTGTTTTGTTTGTTTTTCTTTAATATACTCACACAAACATTTAAATCGGTAAAAGCTCAAATCCGCTAATTCCATCATTTACCAATCTTTTCACTCCTTTTCTTTAAAAATGTGTCCCAAACGTTTGTGCCACAAGAAGCGGAACACTCATTAATTAAGGCACATTTAGTACCAACATTATCTAATGCAGAGTCATAAGTGTTTCAGCATAAAGATTATCAAGACATAATTTATATAATCCATCACATAAAGTACCAT